>NC_054374.1:72639740-72882240 GCF_017654675.1 Xenopus laevis | reverse complement strand
TATTGTGAAGTATGGCAGAGCATAGCCATACCTAAGGAGAAAAGACACATGTGAATTATATATCAAAGCAAAATAATTCCTCATATTTCATACTTCACCTAGTCTGTGGCTTCTAAGTAATTTCCCAAATGTGGAGCACAACTGGAAGTGATTTCATGTTAACCAGACGTGCCATAGCACTTCCAGTCCAGTTAAACAGATGTTTTTGCTATAAAAAACAGTTCCATACACAGCTGAAACAGCTGTTTTTGGTCTGACATACCAAATCTTAAACCATATATTTATTTATAGTGTTAGAGAGCATTTTCCTTAATTTGAACAATACAAATTTTTTTTTTTAAATCTATGACTATTGCAACATCATGCTGCGATACTTAATTCTTAATGATTTTAACCAGCTCCTGTACCAGTGCATCCCTACCTAGCAATATTGGGACCCTACTTGCTTTGGCTTGGTTGACCCTACACATTTTACCACCTGCACATCTCCATCAGGGGATTACATAAGGATTAGTCAAAAGTGAAGTAATTTTCATCCAGCATACTCTTTGGGCATCAAGTGTCCATTGTATGCATTACAATCAGGCCGTTCGGGCAAAAGTCTTGTGGGCTGCTCCATTTATGGGTCAGGAAAATGGAACTGAAGTCGATGGGAGCCGAAGCTGTATGGGAGCTGAAGCTGAATGGGAGCTGAAGCCGAATCAGGGCAGAAGCCGAATGGGAGCTGAAGTGGAAGCAGGTGAATTGGAGCCAAGGCCACTGAAAAGAACCAAAGCCGCAGAGAACAAAGAATCTGCTGTTACTGTGGAGGAAGACTTCCTTGCAAATTTTACAGATACGTTTCCACTGAACACCAATCTTTTTTAAATCCCTGGCCACAGTGTTTTATAGGGGGAAAGCCCTGACTATTGTTTATTTTTGTTACTTTAATGGAGGACCCTTGCCATCAATGCCTTTTTTAACTTGGAGGGGCTAGCCACCAATGTTTTTTTTTAAATTGGGGGGTGGGGGGCTGGCCACCATTTTTTTTTAACTTGGGGAGGGTCTGGTCCCAATTTTTTTTCAACTTGGCTGACCACCAATGTTTTTTTTTTAAAACTTTTATGAGAGTCCTGACCACCAATTTTTTTTACTTTATTGGGGGACCCTGGCCACCAATGCCGCATATTTATTTATGGGCTGCTTCGATTTTTTTGGCCAGGACTGCTTTTTACTCCCAGTCCGGCCCCGATTTCAAGTGAACTCCTCTGGAACTGTTAAGCTTATTAATAGTACAACATAAATGACACTCCGATGCTCATTTGAAGCAAGTCTCCCAAAGAAATGTATGTTTTAAGATGTACTGTATCTAGAATGTCAGGCATAAAGCATTACTTGCTTGATATTTTTGAAGGCCATGGACTCAGCTACTTGAGTGCCAACAAATACACAATTTCAGCTCAAACAAGAGAAGGAGATCAAAATTCATAAAAAATTCAACTAATTAAAATTGTCACTATGTACATTGCTTTTATGTGCAAAAAAAGGTACTTTGGTAATAAATCTCCTTTATTACAATGTTGGAATAAGTGTTTGGCCAACAAAAAACATTTTGCAATGTTGTTTTATTCTGTAATCCACATGCCATAAAACCCAATAAAGCTTTTAGAACTTTTTTTTATTATAAGAGCCAGAAAACTATCAGTCTCTCCAGCACTCCAGCTCTGTATAATTAATGGAGCAACTGATTGCATAAGTTCAGGCATAACAAACTACCAAAATCCTCAGCCAGCCCACATCTTACTGCTCCAAGATCCAAGTTTTCTAATCCTGCCCAAAAACGTGCTTTCTAATATTCAAATTTTTCATAAAGGTCACTTCCCACATTTAGCTTTTGCATCTTTGGTGAGATGTGAATAATGGAATCCTGGCTACTGCTCAAAACATACACTTGGAAACCATTATGGTCAGACTCTATATAAGTGAATGTACAAATGTTTGTGGTGCCAGATGCAGCAATGATAGTACTTGGAATTTATATGGCAAGACATCTATGAATGGACTTATTTACCATTGATGTACATATAATTCATTGATTGTGGTGGTAATGCAGTACTTCTGACAGTGTACTTATTCTATGATGCATTTAGCAGCTGTAGCTAGTTTAAAGTTTGATCCATAGCATAAAGGATTATTTTTAAGGGAATTATTAAACCGATTATTTATGATGCAGCAGAATTTACTTAACACTCTCCATATACTAACCACATGATACTTATTATGATTTTTGAGGGCCATTAACAACTTAACGTAATGCTATAAGAATCATGCTTTTGTAGTTCTACTATAGAAGATGTTTGGGGGTGAGTATAGAAGTGCTCTGACAAATAATTATATCAAATATCTGGCTCAGTTATTTCACCAAGGAGACCAATGTTATAAGTAAATATCTTATGAAACCATTGTGGGTGGTCACTCCACCAGGTAATGTCCACTGATAAATGGCAATTAGATAGCAGAGCATCTGTTATAAATTGCTTAGATAGTCTTCAATCCCAGTCCCATAATCTGATAATCTGATGGGGCTGTGAACATGCATATCCTTTGAAATGTCAAGAGCTTGACAGCATTTCTTTTGTCACTAGAAAGAAAAAGGAGATACCCTTGACCACCTACTTGTAACTTTATCCTCTTGATTATAACTGAGGTCTGACTTGCGTCAGTATATCAAAATGTTAGCAATAAATAAAGGAAAAGTAGTTATATTTTTCCTCCAATAATATTAATAATATTTTAGTTAAGAGGAAGTACAATATACGGTTTTATTTTTATATACAAAAGAAAATCATTTACATTTTTTAAATTATTGTATTAAATTTGAATCTATGGGAAATTGCCTTCTTGTAATTGAGCCTTCTGGATAATGGGTTTCCAGATAACGGATCCCATACCTGTACAAAGTGGTCACAAGGTGCATTTGGCAAAATACATGCTAAAGGTGAGTTTTGCAAGCAAAACGACAAAACTCTGGGCATGTTTATTCACAAACCTAATACCCCGGAGGTGCTCCCGTTAGCAGAAAACTGCACCGACCAGGGGTTCTTCTCAGTGGGCACCATGGAGCAATCCACTTTCTGTTTCTTCTTTCTTTGTGGATGTGCATTTCAGGCATTTTTGACTCTGAACTTGAAATCCCTTCATCTTTTGTAACCATTTATCATTTGATCATCACTACATTTCTACAGAGCCTGTGACTGCTCTGGAAAAGAATGACAGTTGACCGGCATAAAATAATGAACATTTAGGGGAAACAATACATGATTACATGGTCAAGGAATATTTGATACAACTGTGTTCTGGAGATCTTGGCTTTCATGGTTTGTCTATTGTTTTGTGGCAGATTTTTAGGCCTAACCTAAAAGTTTCATGAAGACGTTATAAAAGATGTTTGTTTCCTTTCATACATCTGTGGGCTACATTTATTCAAGACCAGTAAATACGCCAAGGCAAACATATCAGCATTTTTGGCAAACAATCAGATCTGGCATGAAGATAAATTTCGCCGTTATTCTAAGGTGAATAATTTGCCAATGCTGAGGTGTGGAAATATGCCTTGGCGGAACATTATGCCAATTTGTGATATTTTTTTTTCCATCAAGGCCAGATTTTCTTCTCATAACTGGTGAGTAATTTGTCTTTGAATAAAGCGAGTCCCATTTTTCAGACAATTTGCGGGGGGAAAATGCAGATCTATTTGCTTTGGAAAATACCTCTATAATGAGCACATTTCTTTAAATCTGTGAAGTTTTGTTCGGTCAGTATTGTTCAGAAATGATACGCTTAGTGGCAGGGGTTTTGACACACAAGCCCAAGTTGGTGCCTTTTGGACAAAGAACCTGGAATCACTAGGAGGACTGCCTAACAACTTAGCACCTCCAGTAACACTACCTTCATTGTAATTTGATACAAGGTTCAGGGTTCTAAACAGGACAGTTCCTGATATCACATGTGGTGAATATCACATTGTATACTATTTTATACATAATATTTTATTTCCTTCAGGTTAAGCACTGGGCTTAACCTGGGCACTAGTTTAGTAGTTATCGTTCATAAGTTTTAAATCTCTCTGCTGTTTTTTTTTTTACTTAAAATGTACACACCCTACTCTACCCTTTTGGCAAACAAGTGAGATAAGCCAAGGGGTACCCCAGAAATGACCCTGACTGTGTAGCAGAAGCCAGCAAAAAGGATTGTTTCAAACATCTATACTGTTTTCTTTTAAGGAACTATTGGGAACCAAACCCTGAACTGTATGCTTAAAAGTTCCTGTACTTATCTTGTGAGCCACTGGGGGCTTTTAGAGCTATCACTAATCGATATTAAGGCAATGCATCCAGCGTCTCTACCTGTAACTCTCCTCGGTTAGCCTACCTTGTTAAAGGATCAGTAACATCAAAAAAATTAAAGTTTTTTTCAAGTAATGAATAAATAAAGTAGTGTTGTCCTGCACTGGTAAAACTGGGTGTTTGCTTCAGAAAGACTATTATAGTTTATATAAACAAGCTACTGTGTAGCCATGGGGTCAGCCATTCATGCACAAGACAAATAGTAGATAACAGATAAGTGATGTTTAATCACAGAGAATATCTACCAGCTGAGTAACCTGTGCCTTTTCTCCGTTTTCAGCTGTGAATGGCTGCCCCCATGGCTACCCAGCAGCTTTTTTACATATACTATAGTAGAGTTGCTCTAGCAAACAAACCACTTTTACCAGTGCAGGCCAACTATTTATTATATTTTAATTACTTTAATACACTTTCATTTGTAGGTGTAACTGTTCCTTTAACAACATGTGTGATGATCAAGCAATTAAGGACCTATGTAAGCCTGTCCCTTGCTATTCCCATTTGCTTGATAATCAATTCTCACAAGCCTGTGGTTCCTGCGATTCCTTGCCTGTGCCTGATTCCTGCCTGTGTTTCCTGAGTCCCAGCCTAGTTCCTGACCGTGTTCTAACTGGTTCTCCGCTCTGTTTCCTTGTTCTCACTCCTGTTCCCTTTACCTTTTGGATCTCCTGGTGTTTGACTTCGGCCTGTCTCTTGGACTATACTCTGAATTCAGCCTGCCCCTGACCTCGGCCTGTTTTCTGGACTCTCCTTGTCTGCCACCAGCCCTGTCCATTCAGCCCATTCTGGACTCTTTGTTACCATTTATCTAACCACAGGCCTGTACTTGGACGCAGTCTGCACTTATATCTGGTATTTTTGTATTTGCTCATTAAACATATTTTCATTCCACTTACAATGCCTTCTGTTAATTTCCCAGTCATTCAAGGGAGTTTTTTGGGTTACACTGCATATACAGTAGACTCCTACCAGCTGGTCATTCAACAGTGACCAGACCTGACAGTTTTCAGTTGCACTTACATTTATATATACAGTAACTTTAAAACCACGGCAAATTGTGATTAAGGCATACTGAAAGGTGTTAAGAATAACTTTTCAGTTCATTATGCAAAAATCTGTTTTGCTGGGGATCCACTCTGAAATGAATATGGTGATAAAGGTGACTTCTAGATTTAATCTGGGTTCCCTTATAAAAGGGGATGAAATCCTGTAATTTTCTTCTGCAATAAAAATAGAGGCCCTGTTTATTAGTAGGCTTGCCATTTGTTTTATGTAATCTTTTCAGTCATCACAATGAAACTCAAGAACATTTTTCGTGAATTATTTCTCCCTTGTACCTTCATTTTTGGCTATTGGCTTTTTTGTGGCATTTATATACAGAAACAGGATTTGCCTTTCTAAAATAAAAAAAAACCAGCCCATCTCCAAGATGGACACATTCAGCCTCCTCTCTAGCTCACAGGTTGATCCACTGCAGGGTTGATCAAGTTTCACTGTGTGTGGCCAAAGCTTGAGGTTTTCTCACTACCTCCTCTCATATCTCACCCACAGGATGACAGTCTCCAAACCTCAAACCTCTCTTAGTAAATCAGGCTTCAGACCATGATTTAGCTAATCAGGAACTCTTTAATGGAAAACATGCTATCTTTTTATAAGTATGGTACTTTGCAAAGTGTGATTGGCTTACCATTGCTTGCTCAGTGTGTTGTGAGTTGATAACTCAATGCTGGTAGGGTGAATTTGATTTATAATGGCTACCTTAAAGGTATTCTGTCATGATTTTTATGGTGTTGTTTTTATTACTAAATGACACTCTTTACATTACAAATAATTCACTCTACCATATATTTTATTCCTACCAAAATGTTTATTCCTGAACCAACAAATGTATTTTTTTAGCTGTAATATTGGTGTGGAGGCAGCCATGTCAGGTCATTTTGCCTGATCCTGTGATTTCATAAAGAGGCAGCACTTCACAATAAAACTACTTTCAGATAAGCTATTGTTTCTAATACTCAATGTAACTGGAGGAGTCACAGTGGGACTTGAATTTTTACTATTGCGTGCTGTTCTCATCCATCTGATCTACCATGGAGCTGTTATCTTGTTTCAGACAGCTGTTATTTGGTTACCTTCCTATTGTTCTACGGAGGAGGAAAGGGAGGAATGATATCCCTCCAACTTGCAGTAAAGAGTAACTGAAGCTTATCAGCACGTCACATGACTAAGGGGAACCTGGGAAACGAACAACATTTCTAGCCCACGTCAGATTTCAAAATTAAACATAAAAAAAATTTATATGCACTTTTCAAAAACAGATTTCAGCGCCAAATTCTGCTGGTACAGCATGATTAACTGATGATTTTAGAAAAAAGTTTTCCCATTAAAGACTATGGGAGAAATTATTTTTAATAAAATATCACTGGGCAATCAGACTTCATACAATCTAGCATCTGCACCAACCTACTAGAGAACAGGACTAATTATATGCATATCTATATATTGGCACCTGTGGGACTAAGCCTATGGAGGTAGCTTTTGGGGGACAGTCCTCTGGTGCCTAAATAAAAACTGCCCCCATCAAAGAAGATATAGTCCAACTATTTAAACTTTTTTTTAGTTTTAGTGCACTGAAAATAATGAATCCCCTTCATGTTACATTTACAAAGTGCCACAAGTTTCCAGAGTCAAAAATAGCTGTATATAATAAAATGTCATTTTGTACACCAGCCTTATAAGGAGAACATGCTTTTGTCTAATCATGAGATTTGCTATCAGCTTCCATCTGTGAGCTATTAAATCACCAGATTCCTCTGTGTTGCTGACTTGGGTGTGTGGGAAGATTGATACAGGCACATATTTCAGTAGCTTGGCACAGGCCTTGGACCTCCACCTTGCTGAGCCAAGGCCTCTGTTTTCATAGCTGACATGCACATCCTCTTAGCATCAAACTACCAGTCCTATCCATGTTTGGGCAAAGAATGTGCTTCTGAATAATGTCTGTCTGTCTTTATAATTCTGAACCCCAAAGACATTTCCTGGGGTCATGGAGAAATGTAATGTTTTGTGTGAGTTTGTGTAGTAGGAAAGGAATTTTACCATTCTTAGCCAATCATAAGTGGACCAAAAGGCAAAGTTATGTCGAGCAGCTGGGCTGTAGGGAATGATTAGACAAAGTATGAGACTGACTTATATACAACAGTTATATGTAAGGAATTCTTGTGGAGGTTCCTGTTCCAATGAGAGAAATTGTTTAAATTTTCAGATAGTGAAGTGGGACAAAAATTGGAAAAAGTAGCAATAATAATAGCTGTTCAGGTTCAAGCAAAGTGCAAGGTTTCCCTTGATCACAAACAGGCAACAAGAGTGCTGCTGAACCAGATACTAGCTCTTGCATTGTGCAGTGAAGGGTGCAATTTTGCATCATTAATGTGCATTGTACTTGTGTCTTTAATAGCTTGCCCTTATATGTAATAAAACAGGCTAGTAAGAAAGGTAATGAAAAAGCATCAGGCAAATACTTTTATGGCAAAATTTTTAAATAGCATTCAAAGACAATGTTATGATTGATAATAAAAAAGGTTATTTTCTGATGTCAGTATCTCTTCAAGGCAGTCAAAGATATTTGCTTTTAAACAAGTGAACAATAATTGCTACCTGCTGATTGCCACATGTAATTCAAATTTATATTTTAACAACTGTGTTATGATTTTGTTCCTGGCTTGTTCCCTGAAAAAGTTGGATGTTCCCCCTAGCACAGGATGTATAGATATGTGATATATGTAGGTGTAAGTGCACTGTGGGTTTCATGGTATTTCCCTTTCTATTCCTATAACCTATAACTTGCTGTGAATGTGCTGGTGGATAAGCCACCTGCAATGTATTTATGTATGTACAGCTTTATTTGTAAAGCACTGTAAGGACCTGCAGTGCTGTCTGGTATATAAAAGTACACAAAGGGAGGACAAGTAACTTACAAAATAAAATAAATATAAATACACTGTATAAATACACAGAGCTTATATAAGTACACAGAGTAAGTGCAATGTGGTATAAGAGACAGTAGAAAGGAGGTCTCTGCCCCGTAGAGCTTACAATCTAAGTTGGTGGCTAACATACATACAGGCACAAATTGGATGAGGAAAGTGCACAGTTTTTTCTTGAAGAGATTGAGAGAGCACTCCTTATGGAGGAATTCAGGGATGAAATTCCAGAAGTAAGGCGCAGCAAGAAAGAAAGGTTTAAGACGAGAGGTGGCAGTGGATGTGGATGTTAAAAAAAGATGGCTACTCTGAGAGGAGCAGAGGAGACAGTTCAGGAACTTACAGTGAGACAAGTGAAGGAATGCAATGAGGAGCCTTTGAATTTTAGCCGGAAGATTTTATATGCTATCCTTTGCTTAACTTCTTAACAGGCAGCCATGCTAAAGATTTTACTTGGGGTTGAAAAGGTTTCTGCTTAGTAGAGAGCAGGGGTATCCTAGTAGCAGACTTCCAGACTGATTGCAGGAAAGAGATGTGGCAGTCAGGAAGACTAGTTAGTAACAGATTGCAATATTTTAAACTGGAAAGGATAAGGGCATTGATTAGTGTTTTGGCAGTTATTTGTTAAAGAAATGGGCGTATCTTAGCAATATTGCAGAGGAAAACGCATCAGGTTTTGGTTGTAGTATTAATATGATTAGCAAAGGATAGAAACTGGTCAAAGATGACCCCCCAGGCAGGTGGCATTGGTTTATCCAGGAGGAGATAGCTAGGAGGAAGTTTGTAATCTGGGTCTGAATGTCAGTGGTTGGTGAAGGGGTTTCTAAATATATCTGGATGTCATCAGCATATACAGTAGATGATATTTAAAGGGGACCAGTCACCCAAAAAAAAATAGAATCTTGTTTGTGCACCAGAATGGGGGACCTGATATCCACCCCCATGCCCTGGCTACACAATTAGATGGTAAAGAGAAATGGGGAATGTGGGGAGAGCAGTGACATCTAGGAAGTGCTGAATGGAAAGTGAAAGTAATTGTCTGCCCCGCCTCTATGCCCAGGGCCCAGAGGAGGGGCAGACAATATTTGATTGACAGCTGAGAATTTTTAAATGCGCTTACAACAGCTATGAATGCTTTAATAAAAAATAGAAATTGGATTTCATGTTTTTTTTTTTATTTAAACTTTTTTATTGTATTTTCAAAAACAAATAGCATATTTAGCAAAGAAACTGTGCATAATATGGTATGTTCGTTATGACAGATTGGGTATACAAATATCATTGTTCCACGAGTGTATCAATCAAATTCAATCACTGTCAACAAGGTTTCTTGATATCTGTATAACACAATAAATTTTGAAAATAGACAGTTGGAGTAGGAGACAGAATAGAAAGAAAGATGGGAAGAGGAAAGAGTAAGAAACATTGGAGAGAGGGAAAGGAGGGGGTAGAGGGAGCTTCTTTATCATGTCATTTGCGACAGTTAGGAGGTAGTTGTCATCAATACAGATACATGAGTTGGGAAGAGAGAGGAGGAGGAGGGGGCGAGTATCTTTTTCTATTTTCATTTCGCCTTCTTGCTTTGGAGGTGCTAATTAAGTTCTCCTCTGAGGGAGTTTTCTGCCCACCATTTGGTACATCTGAAGGGGGCCAGTAATTTTTGCTGTTTTTGTCCTTCCAATGTGTCAAGGTATTTGCTCCAAATATCAAAGAAAAGTGAGCCTTTGAGTTCCTTGTCTTGTAATGCCAAGACCCATTGGAGTTGCATTGTATACAGTAATTTGCGGTTCAAAACTTGCGTTGGAGGTGGTTGTGCGTTAGTCCAATATTCCAAGATGGTCTTAACTGTGGTTAGTACCATTATATCTGCGAGTCTGAGGTTACCTTTGAAGGTGTTGTCAGTGGGTGTGGGATACAAACCCAACAGAATTTGTGGGTCTGCTCGGGTTACTATGATTCCACACCAACTTGCAATATGTGATAGAACTGTATTCCATAAAGCATTTAATTTAGTACATGTTGGATTTCATGTTTAATTTGAAAAGGACTTTTATTATACAGATTTTTGTGTCTGGATGACAGGTCCACTTTAAGGTCAAATGGAGATATACAGTAGGGTCTCCTAAAGAGAAAGTGTACAATGAGAACAGCAGAGGGCCAAATACAGATTCCTGAGGTACCCCCCCCCCCAAACACACACACTATGTTGAACCAGGGAAGAAGTTAGCAAAAGTAACAGTGAAGGAGTGAGGAGTGAGGTAGGAAGAGAAACATGAGGTATATTGATCTCAGGTACTATGTGAATAGAGAATTTGCACTAGAACTGTAAAGGTAGGCAAGTCTAGGAAATCACAACTAGTCACTGGGTAGTTAATGTAAGACAGCTCACAATAAAGCAGTGAGTTAGTGTTCAGGGATCCAAAGGGTGTTGGAGTTCTGCAGCAGTGAGTATGTGGTGAGAGTAGTTATAGGCAGGCAAAAATATAACATAGACATGTGTTAAGAGTATGCTGTTTATATCACTAAGATTAATACATATTTGCATTTACTGCTAAACATCTGACCAGTTGCTATGGGCATTGCTGGAGGGGGTTTGAAGTAATAAGGACAACATTTTTCCATTCTAGCAACCCAGAGCTATTTTGGGACAATAAAGCATGTTTATGTGAAGTGCTGTCCTGGCAATATACTGCATACATACACAGATTTTGTACCCCTTAATCCCTGTACACTGTACCCCTGTAGTCTGTACCTGTAAACATTTACTAACAATCGAATTGTGATTTTTTTTTCATGAATCACAAATTAAATCGTGGTTTTCCTATTTTTCTAAAAAGCTCTATAAATGAGAATTATTAAGTGTGTAGCGCTATAGTACATTGAGTGCACCGTTCTCTATCTATAGACTAAACCCCTATAATGTGCTCCGGATGAGACCTTAATTCTAAGGGGGTTAGCCCTCTCAAGCAGTGTGGAGGCAGGGTGTAGTACAACTGTAACTTAGTGCAGGGTGCAATAATTGGGCACCATTGGTTCTTACAACTTAACCAGAGAACATATTTATTGAACAGGAGCATTCACAATGGAGTGTACATAAAGAGCACACAGGATCATATAACAACAGTGGATAGGCATATACTCATAGCACCTTTGGTCAGTATCAATCCCCACAGGGAAGAGAACATATACAGCAGCCAATATTTCGGGTACACCCAGCTTTCAGCCTTTTCCCTAAGTGGAACCTCACATCCCTAGGTCTGTACACTTAGGGGCAAATTCACTAAGCGCCGAAGCGCCGAACGCTAGCGTTACTTCGCTAGCGTTACTTCGCTAGCGTTTGGCATTTTCGTTACTGCGCAAATTCACTAACGAACACTGGCGTAGTTTCGCTAGTGTTACTTCGCACCCTTACGCCTGGCGAAGTTTCGCTAGCGATGTAACTACGCAAATTCACTAATGCGCGCAGTGTACTGAACGCTACCTTTTACGCTAGACTTCCTTCGTCACCTCAGACCAGGCGAAGCGCAATAGAGTAGATAGGGATTGCTTCAAAAAAAGTCAAAAAGTCCAAAAAAACGCTGGCGTGTTTTCTACATTATGGGTGATAGGCTGAAGAAGATCGAAATTTTTTTTGGGGCTCCCCTCCTTCCCCCCTACATTTCCTGACTCATGGCAACTTACCTAGACAGTGGGCACATGTGTAGGGCAAAATAAAATTTTTATTTGATGTTTTGAAGCTTTTCTAGCCATTTGTAGTGCTTATACGTATTCCTCCATTGAAATTTGAATTTGGCGCCGTATGCAAATTAGCCTTCGCTTTACTTAGCGAAGCAACGCTAGCGCAACTTCGCAACCTTACGCTACCCCTGAGCGCAACTTTGGATTTTAGTGAATTTGCGAAGCGCTGGCGAAACTATGCCTGGCGAAGTGCGGCGAAGTGCGGTGAAGTTACGCCTGGCGCAACTACGAATCTTAGTGAATTTGCCCCTTAGTCCCTACTTCTGGGCAATTGGTACCCGGATCATAATCCCACTCACAATCCTCGGAGGAGCTTCGGGCTGCTCAGCTAAATAGCTTAACTGTCACTCCTAGAGTGACCTCTTAAAGTGAGTAGCCTATCCTTTCTAGACCTGACCTGTCTAGGTTCCACTGGATGCCCTGCCCTGCCTGTCAAGGTTCAGTCAATCGCTGAGTTGCTATCTTGTGATATTTCATTCTCCCCTTGGCAGGGGCATTTATATAAATGTCTGCTATTTATAAAAATGCATATCCAGATTTATTCTCGAATGTACACCACAATTTTTACACTTGGCAAATACCATTAAAGTTCACTGAAACAAAGCAGTGTAAGTAGAGTCAAATTGCACAGAAACCGGTTTAGTACAATTGCTTTATAAATGGTGATCAGAAGTATAGATGCCAGTGGAAGATGGATTCCTATGCCTGTTTTTACTCTCCTTTATCAGTATTGAGCAAGGAGATAAACGGCAGTGGTTCCCTTGTGGAATAGGCACTGGTCCGAGGGATGCAATCAGATGTATCCAAGTTGAGCAATAAATGATATGCTAGTATTGAAAGAGGAAACTTTCACAGATTGTGTAGGACTCTGCCTGTCGTCTGTTCTACTGCCACATTCATATAAACACCTTTTCTTTCCTTTTCTCCAAACAGCTGTTTTTTATTACTCCCATTTCCCGCTACAAGACATAACAGGCCTCTTTTCTCATTTCTCTTATTCATGCCTGAAAACCAGCAAGGCAGCCTGAACTCTTTATTACAAATTCCTTTTAAGAATAGAAGACTCTGTTCCTTTTTACTCCTCCCACAATGTTTAATAATAGACAAATCTTGTTTTTCTCTCTTACACTCTAAACACATCAAGAAAAACATAACAAAACCTTCTAACTTTCTTCTAGCTTCCTTGCTGTTGTTCACTATAGCCCTTCAGCAACACACAGCCCACTGGTATATGCTGACAAACAGAAGCGTCACTAGAGGGTGGCGGGCCCTGGTGCGTGGCCCTTCGTACGGCTGCATTTTCAGTGGCGCACGGGCTGCCGGGGGGGCCCTGAGGGGGTGTGGGCCCTGGCCCGCTCGCACCCCCTGCTCCCCTGGTAGTTCCACAACTGCTGACAAACTGTCCCATCTTTTTCAGGACAATCCCAATTTTATCGGTTTCTTTGAAGAGTATGAATAAATGCAATTTTCTATGCTGAAATACAGCTGTTTAACATTTCAATTTGTAACAACTTCTCCACAGCTTATAGACAGCATGCAGGAACTACATAGCCCACAATGCATTGCACTGTGATGTTCCATTCCTCATTGAAATCATGTGTGCAGGGAATTGTGGGGTTTGGAGGATGCAGACTGAGGACAGATGGCTGCTGATACAAAGTAACAGTAGTCAGCCAGCTCAGCAAAGTAGTCAGACAGATCAGCGGGAGAGCAGGGGGCTAGGCTTAAGGAACTGTTCCAAACCATTAAAAATCATGAAAAGTCTACATATTTTTTAATTGATGTATATTGCAAAGTTTCTTGAAATTATGTTTACTTTTCAAAAAGTTCAAATTATGTTTGTGTGGAGTTCCCCTTTAAGATAAGGAAAGAAACAATTGTAACAATGTAAGATAAGCAAAGACACAATTGTAACTATTTAAAATTAGCAAGCCTCTTAGGGGAAACTGTGACTTGCAGCTTAAAGGGCAATTCACCTTCAATAGCAAAACTGTAATAACACAGAAAACCACAGAAATGTGTTAAAATTTTCATAACCTGCCAAATTTTGTAAAATGAACATGGTAATTAGGGGTGTGTGGCCACAATCTTTTTGTCCCTCTTTCTATTTCCAAAATCTTTGGAGGTATGTGCTTGGTGTTTCATTTCTCAACAAGACCCTCAAACCCATCAATTGCCCTTCCTTAAATGACTTCTGGATTCCTAAGCAATAACTACCTGACAACACCATCAATGAGAAGTGCCAAGTAATGTTGCTGTTCCCCTGAGAGGACTGTGTTGGTCAAAACATGCCATGTTTATAGTTTCACTGTTTCTACCAGATCTGGACAGTACTTTGAAGCTAAAGGTAATTTCGCCATGGTATTTATTTTATGATTTGAAAGGGAACACTGCCAAGAGAGAAGCATACATCTTAGAAATGTAAGAATTTTATTTGTTGAGACTGCAGATGTCTGGCACATCCGGTAAATTCCTTTTATTTTGGAACATCTTCTGAAAGTGCTGCAAGATACGAAAAAGCCACCATTTATGAATTGATGAAAAAAGTACATTCTTTCTGAAGTCTGTTTAGATCCCTTTCATACAAACATATAAAAAGGCCAGTGTGTTTTTTTTATATGAATCCAAATTGTTAACATCTCTATTAAAGATGTACAGATGGACAGTCCAAGAGCCACTAGAGATCACTTACCTGCACAAGTACAGTGTATATCACCTGCAGTATCAGTGGGACAACAATAACATCATCACTGGCATTTTCTTTCCAACGAGGATGTCAAGCCAGCCTTAATCACAACAAATTAAAAGAAGAAGCTGTAACACAGCAAATGTAAAAAAAAGAAGTAAGCTAAAACAAGTAATGAAAAAAACCCGCTGCTGCTGCTGCTGAAAACACAGGCTTTCTAAGGAATCCTAAGTCAGCATGGCCTTCTGATATTATGCAACAGACTTTCCTTACGAATTCATGACCGGGAATACATGACGCTTAGAAAACATACTGCATTGATTATCAGATAATCTGCAATGCTAAAAGACTTGGAGGAAGTTAGGAACCAGCCATACTTTACTAATACATTACAAATGTACACTGTACTTCTGTTCATACAATGTTGCAATAGCACAAACTTGCCAAGCTGTAGCTTCGAATGAATAAATAACAACTAGAATATATGTAAAAGGATGATTAGCATGTTATTCTATCACATATTTTTATACCCATAAATGGTGATTAGTCATTAGTCATTGATAGTCATTTCCTAAACATGTAAAGACTAAGTTATTCAAAAGGTTCTTAGAATTCAGGATTAATGTTTCATTTCCCTGCCCTTGATTTCCAGTAGAAGCTCATTAAGACAGGTCTCCCATTTCTAAACTGTTTGAATTTGATACATTAGTTGATACATTGCTCAGCAGCAGGAGCAGACGCATCAGTAGTAGTAGTAGTAGTAATAGTAGCCGTAGCTTCTACTCTGATAAGCAAAAAACTATATCTACTAATTGTGTACATTTTCATAGTTTAGAACAGGCATACCAAGCTTAAGTCTACTAAAAACTGAGTATATTTTGGAAGTTCATTCAACTGCAGTAGCTAAGTACATATGAAATTGTAAAAGTAACCTTAGAGCAATGGCACATCAGGACATTTCAGGAGTTTTATGCCTGTGTGTTTGTTTCAAAAGACCAAACTGGGCCAGAACTCCCTACATCTTCTCTAATGAAGAAATCACACAAAGGATATAATTAAATCTGAATGTGTGTGGTGTATGTGTGTGTGTTTGTGGTGAGGCTGGGAGTCAACATTGAGACCACAGTGCAGGACCTGCTGCAGTGTGACATCTGGTTTTGGTTGTATGTTTATATTAATGGAGAGTGGGCTGTTACAAGGAAATTACGCCTTGGAATAACTTTCCATGGATTTTGCTGGGTGGAGTTACTGCATGAAGCTGTTTTGGGGGTACCTGGGGGACAATAATGGAACCTGTCACCAGGGACTACATAGGAACTAGGGAGATATAGAAGATAACAAAGAAGAAAGGGACCAGTTTATCTTAAAAAGCAATTGTAAGGCTATAGTAAAATTGAGCATCACCACCATATACTTGCTCCGGATGAGCATAAATAAAAATTAATATAAGTTTAATGTTTTGTCTTTAGCAATTTAATAATCGTTAAAAGATCTGTTTTGCTATCCAGGTCTATTTTCTTAATTATTTTCTAATTTGGCAGGTTTTGAAAGGTTGAACAACATTTTTTGAGGTTTTAGGGCCATATTTTATGTGTTAGTAAAGTTTTTCTAATGAAGGTGAAATTGCTCTTTAAGCTGCAAATCTCAGTTCCCCCCAAGACACCTGCTGATCTTATTAGCTACAGGAGCTACAGTTTACAGTTACAGTTTACTGGTGAGGTTGTATGTGCTGACCACGTACAATATATCAGGCTACAATATATCTGTCAGCTGATGTGTACTGGAGACCTCAACCTCTGTTTTGCTAATGAAAATTCCCTTGTAGTATATAACCTGCCAGCTGCGTTCCCAAACACATGCAGTTCCTAGCTCCACTGCTACATTGTCTCCTCTTTCTGTTTCACAATAAAGAAATGACAAACTGCATCCTTGCGCCTCACTTTCTTTGGCTTGAATTACACGCATTGGGGAAGAAAAAGCTTCCAGATTTTGAAGTCTGAATCTCAGACAGTTTTAAAGTACTAGCCAAGACGATAATTCTTCTTGTCAGGATGTTTGTCTTTGAAATGCCTCAAAGTGATACATATTATTAGAGGAGATTACAAGGGAACTCAAAGGGGGGTCAACAGATCTGGAGGTTGAATTGCTGTCTCAGACATGCAATCTTTAGATTAACCCCAAATAATATGACTAAATGAATGTGTGTGTTGCAGTGCTTTCTAAGGGCAAATTGATGTTCAGAATTGCAGTAAATGTTAAGCAAGCTGCTAACTGCAATGGTGGTGAAGCTGGGGTGAGCTTAAAGTTATGAAAAAGATTTGTTCAGTGGCCACACACGGCACAGTAAAGCTGCTGACTTGGACCCTTCAGACCTAATTGGCAGCTTTTGTATGGTGTTCTTGGGAGGGCCTGCTTGAAAATTGGTCAGATATCTATTGCTCAAATTTGAAAATCCTGTTGAGTGAATACCAGATGGGCATGTTGAAATCCTTGAACAATGGGTGTATGTATGCCTTCTGTATGGCAGAAGAGACAAGTGTCTAGCGTCCAACGGTGAGGTGGATGGCATCCTAGGTACCTACCTCTTCTGCCTCTTACTCCAGCCCTACTCTTAGTTTTTCATTGTCAATTAAGAAGGGTATAGGGGAAGTGGTGGCAGAGAGGCAGGGAGGTGGTGAGTTGAGAGTTGGGGTAGGTGGGAGAAGAATTGCTGAACAGGAAGGTAGGGACAGACTAAGGAATAGTTGATGGTAGGTGACACTGGGGGTCTTGCCTTGGGCGCCTTATGCATTGGCCTGGCTCTGAGTCAGCTGAAATCTAAAAAATTAGCACATGATATTGCATGAACTAATTCCAGTGGCTTAGTTAAAGGTGTGGTAAATCCTGATACAGACATATCAATCTCATTGATCTGTTATTTACTATCACTTTGATGGATCTCCCAAAACTGACAAATCAATGTGCAGGTTTTGTGGATCTTTGGGATAGACATCTGCATCCAAAATGGTGTGCCTATACGTGCAGTTTTCTGATGAATCATTTAGCTTTGCAACACAGACAGAGACCTTTGGTCAATGATATCTGCTTATAATCCATACAACCCTTAATTTCTTTGAACCATTGTTCAAGAACTGTATGCCAGCATTGGTGCATTGGTTCAAATGGCAGTTCACATTCCAGTGACTTTTTGATGGTCTTCTTGGGCACTCAGGGACCATTTGACTACATCTTTCAGAAGGTTGGATCACCATCACTAAGAGTTAATTCTACTTTAGCTGGGCTCTAGTAAAAAGTACTGTTTTATTATTGCAGAGAAAAAAGGAAATCATTACAAATGTGAATTATTTGAATAAAATGGAATCTATGGGAGATGGCCTTCCCAAAGTTTGGATCTTTCTGGATAACAGATCCCATACCTGTATATGGGAAAACTGCAATATAGTTGTTGGAAACCCATGTACTACACATTGCAAATTAACTGGCTATACAAATAAGAATAAATGACACATGAAAGGGGATATATTTTACTGGCAGCACTCATAGGGGTACATTAGTCACGACATCACTTTACATGTTTACTTATGCTCGTGTAGATATTTATTAGGTGAGATATTAAAGAAAGTATAGTGAAACAAGCTATTTTAAATACATTTGTTGTTTTCATTAATATCAGTCTAACTAATGTAAATATCAACTGGCCTATTAATTGTAAAGGTTTGGCTCTTGATTCCCTGTTTCATTTCTCTTTCCTCTCTTCCCAATCCTTTCATTACACTACCCCTTTTTTCTTTATTTCAACCGTCCATTTAAAATGAGCTTGGTAATGTGGCAAATGTACATAAATAGAGAGCAACGTAATTCCATGATAACATACATGCCTCACTGTAGAGCTGCAAACTATACCATTTGAAATTGATACCCTATTAAGAACATTTCCCTTCAATTTTTATTGGATGCTATCCAATTGTGCACTCAGACTGCATGACAACTAAAGACCAGAAAACAACAAAGTACTGTAATACCAACCAGATGTACAGCCAATTTATACTAAAAAATAATAAGGTAGGTAGGTAATATCATGAAGATAGAAGACAGCAGGGAAACTGCTATGAATATGACATTTGGTGTAGGAAAAACAGATTGCAACCAGATCTCACATATCCTTGTGACATTAAAAAGTGTTCTCCATATGACATCTCAGTAAACCTCCAATGAAAATGACTGGTCCACAAGGAAGGACTTGGAAAAGAGCAACCCTTTTTTAACCTTCCCTCCATTTTACTTTATGTAGGGTATAGTCTATAAAACTGGACAACTGGCTAGGCTATATATATATATATATATAGCAACAACAAGTGATTGTTTAGACTCCCAAAATTGGGGAAAATGGCCCAGGTGCATCCAAAAGAAATGAATATCCACATAAAAAACTGGAGAACTCACGGGACTTATGAATGAGCGAAAAAATTAATTTTTTGTCAACGTTTCAGTCCTGCTAAGAGGACCTTGGAGGACATAAAAAGGATGTCTTGAGAGAGGTCCTCTTAGCGGACCAAAACGTGGGCAAAAAATATTTTGTTTTCACTCATTCATAAGTCCTGTGAGTGCTCCAGTTTTTCATGTGTGTGTGTGTATCTCCATCATGATAAATGGACCCGCACTCCAAGGATCCTTGAAAAAGGTCCCAATGGGGACTGAAACGTTGGATATGCATTTGTGAATAAAATATATCACGATTTTCACGAAAAACCTTGGAGTGCTGGTCCATTTATCATGATGTATCATTAAGCTTTTGACCTACGCACCCACTTCTATTAAATCCGGTAAGAGTGCGTTCACCTATATGGACATTATATATATATATATATACACGGTATACATATATATATATATATATATATATATATATATATATACGGTATATATATAATCTTCAAGATGGACCGGCTTTTTATGTAACACAACTTAAAAAAGTGGATCAAAGTGCAAAAGTGCGGGTAATTTCAGAACTATATTTTGCCTTAGGGGATAATATGAAGGGTCCATACAGACCTGCAGAGGGAGAACCCTACAGTCCTTTCTCAATTGGATTTTTCCTAATCGATATATAAATAATATAATATTATAACTTCTATAATTCTTGACCCCATACAAGATACAGCAAGCTGACAGTTTTGGTTATGAGCCGTGTATGAGCAGCTTTAGTTTACATTCCTGACATGAAACAATGCAGAAGGAACTACGATTCTGCATGATAAATTAATAAATGCTCACCCCCTTACTGACTGATTCCTAATGTAATCTATTCCATGTAGGGAAATCACACATTCCAGACATCACAAGCATGAAGTCATGCCCATTTTCTTACATACATAAGGTAAATATCAAAGACATGCACAGTTTCTCGCTTAAAAACATTAAAGTCATGCCCATTTTCTTACATACATGGCATCTACAGCATAATTAATGGGTGTTCAAACCCCAAAAAGAATTTAGGGAAAAGCCCATGTTAACCATGTACCCAATATTACTTGATTGCCAACATTAGGGTTAAAGGAAAAATACATTATTGGGCAAGATTTAAAATGATTTTTATTTCTATAAATGTAATGTTTAATATATTGGAATAAGCTGTTCTGCCTATCATGACATTTTATAAAACAGTCTGTGGGAATTGCCTTGATTGCTATCTTCATCAGAGTAATTACTTAATCTCATCCACAGACTGAAACAGCATCCTGCAACTGTGAACAGAATTAGTTTTACTAAAATACTTTGAATCTAGCAGCCCTTAGGCATGGGCGTATTCTTGTGCCAAGAAAATAATTATTAATGAAGACATGGGTGCCCTTTGTTTCTATGTTGTTTAAAATCTCTCTAAAACTTTTACTATCAAACAATCATGACAAAAATGGAGTATAAGCTCATGTACAGTACACTATTTCTTATTACACAGCGAATCAAACTGCTTCAGAATATCTGCTCCATTATCTCAAATTCCTATTAATGAGATATTGAGCACCTAGGACTTATAAAGCACCACTTTTGCACTAATCCTACCAATCAGAATCCAATAAACTGAAATACCAAAACCATTAAACCAAAATCACCTGAAAACATAGTGACAGACAGGTACCAATCTGAACCGTAATGAAGAATCCAGGAGCCAAAATTGTAAATTAAAAGATACAAATTCTATTTTACATTATGATTTAAAGCAACAGCCTTACACATTTCATGTCACCAGGGGACACGTAATAATAGGCTTTGTTGTCAGGGGACACTTCATCATTGAGCTCCTGGTGACACAAAACGTGTAAGGCTGGTGCTTTTTTAATCATAATGTAATACAAAGAATAAAGCACCTCAATCAGAGCCTGGACTTTGATTTGCGCCTTAATAAATGTATACTTTTTTATACTGGTCTGTTCCTGCTTTTTTTGTGAGTAACTAGCCAGTCAAGCAGAATGTTTGAGGTGTTAGCCCCACCTGAATGAATTGTTACTATATGGGATAGGCAGGGTAGTGTTTTTGGGGCCCTCCCATCAAAAATGATAGTTTAAAAAGTAGAATACTTCCTGCTCCCTGACTACAATCGATTTTTAATGCATTTTCTCAATTAAACCTATAGTATTCCAGTGATAGACAAGAAGAACCCACGGAGCATCGAGCAGGCCGCAGACTTGGTACAAAGTCCCTCATTGGTTTACCTTCTCTCTCAACTTTTAGCTGTCTTTTCCATAGAATGTAAGTTTAATACACACGTTCCAACCTTGAACGAAGTTCTGTTGTATGAAACTGATGTTAGCAGTCTCTGAAAATGTTATTTAGATAAAGTTATCTGATAAACCTGCTTCCTCCGATGGGGGTTGAAGCCCCATTGTGACCGAGAGTCTCTACATTACAGATATGCGATTGGGTTAATGATCTACAATCTTTTACGCTTTTTTGAATGTGAATGTTTTATGACAATGTGTGTGTGGTCCCACATATGGGCACAGTCACGTGGAGTAACATTTTCAGATAATCAGCACAAGTTCAGAACTATTTATAGTATCCTTTAGTCTATGCTGAAGTTTCTGACAAAAAAAGTATATATAAAAAAAGAGTCATTTTCTACCTTGATCTGGATTTGGACTGACCAGGTAAGTAGTTTCATAGTTAGAGAGTTAAATTGGGTTGAAAAAAGACCGAAGTCCATCAAGTTCAACCCCTCCAAATGAAACCCAGCACATCCCAACACACACTGACATTGACCCCTCCATACACTTACATAAACTATTTATACCCATATCTATACTAACTATAGATTTTAATATCACAATAACCTATGATATTATGTCTGTCCAAGAAATCATCCAAAACTCTTAAAATCATTAATAGATTCAGCCATCACAACATCATTGTGCATTCCACAACCTCACTGAATGTTAGATTATTTTCCAAATCCCCTAGCCCCTTTGAATAATATTGTTCTTGCCCTTAATGTAACCATTCCTCTCAGTCACCAACAGGAGCTGCAAATTATTATTTTGTATATAATTAGTGTGATTGGTATGACAATTTAGTTATAAAACAACAGGTGTTCAGATTTATGCAGTTTATTGGAATAAATGCCACTGCAATTAATGTTTGTGTGTATTATATACACACATATACTATATGTATTCATGATGGACAACCTGCAGCCTTTCAGATAACAGCTACCAGAATCCCCTGACTACATATACATGCCAATCAACATCATAGGGTAAAGAAATTACAGATTATGACTTTGTTTAGACTTCACATACCCTCATCATAATATAGACAGTGATTTCCAGTCCTGCATCTCTCATTTAAAAGTACATTTTTTTCCCAAACCACGCATGCCTCTTAAGGTGGCCATAGACTTAAAGATCCGCTCGTTTGGCGACATTGCCAAATGAGCAGATCTTTCCCCGATATGCCACTAAACTGCGTGGCTTTATCGGGGGGTAATTCGAGCGTTCGGCCGTATGGCCGAACGATCGAATTACGATGCGCCAAGCGGCTCCGACGGGTCGGTCGGGTAAAAATCCAACCTTCCCGATCGATATCGTTGCCAGATATCGATCGGGATGACCCGTCGGAAGCCCCCATACACGGGCAGATAAGCTGTCAAATCGGTCCAAACGACCGATATCGGCAGCTTTATCTGCCCGTGTATGGCCACCTTTAATCACAAATGGAGTTTTCCAAAATCCCACAGGTCTCCTCTGCAATACTCACAGCTTTCCAAACATAATTGGTCTCTTCATCAAGTAAACTCTTCTTTGCAAAACAAATAAATATGAGACCTGTGAGGTTTGGAAACCCCATGCACACATTAAGTGCAACTAGAAAAAAAGGAAAGAGAATAGATACTCCCATGAGTGATCATATAAATAAAGACAAAGAAATACTGTATTAATTTTAAATTTAGAAACCAGGCTTCATAGCTAAATAGAAAAGGGACAAACCCAAACATCAACAAATACTGAAATGCAAGCTTCCCAAGGGAGACCGCAGTCATCTACTTCCTAAATAAATATAGCACAAGCTCAGACTAGAAATGATAAAAAATATAGAAAATGGAAAAAGAGTGGAAATCAGCACTTTTATGAGACAGTTTATGATTTTACCTTGCTCATAAACATGTAGCGGATGCTGAACTTTTATGCAGATATTTAATGCAGTATACACTGCTGGAATATGGGACTAATGGGACTAATGGGACTGAGAGTTTTAATGGTTCCTTGTGGAATAGGATTCAGGATATGTTGTTGCATTAAGAAGTGACTTTGCCAGGTCGATCTATCGATAGTTGAGCGGTTCCCCGGTGCCAGGCTGCTTAGTGCTTTCTGTTAAGTGCAGCCTTGGGTGTTATAAGAATGTCTGCTAATATTGGTGGACCGGAGCCCTAAGCTGTCAATTGGTGCTGGCAGTTATACTTTAACTAAATGAAGGGCCACATGCTGGGCAACACTGATATAAAGAAGTACCCTAATCACATCACTCTAATGTAGTGGGTACAAACTGTGGACCTTGCCCCTGATGGTGGAAGGTTTTGTTTGGAAGAACACCAGTAGATGCTCAGCATGAAGGCCAATTAGGCACCACCGTGTACAACAACACCTGAAGAGTGTAAGCAGTGCTCCCCATATCCCTTGTTTGCCGCTAATATTTAGGGCCTCATTCTTCTTTAATCCATCTCTACACACAAAGAAGTGTAAAGACTAAACTTGCTGTCAGTTTTTAATCATTCGTTTAGTACATAGCCCTGTTTGTTCCATCTTATTTTATTTCACCTCCATAAATCATAAACAAAATGTGCAATTTAAGGAGCAGTGCAAATAAATTTGGGAATAAGTATAGCAGGTAACTTATACAATTGAGTGAATAAACATGGAACTTGACAAATTTTTTTTATAATACACAAAAGCCATGAATATGCTGTAAATGATATCCTTATAAATGGCGTCTAGTGATGTTATCGTTATAAACGGTAAGTAGTGATGTCATTTTTGTCACATGACTCACTAAAACTTGTGTATTATAATAAATAAATTACCCCTTGTTGGAAAATATGAGGATATTAGAAGTAAACTCGGAGTTCCATGACCTGTATAAAAGCACTCGGCCTTAGGCCTCATGTTTTATATGGTCGTGGAACTCCTTGGTGACTTCTCATATCCTTATCTTTTACAATAAGGGGTACTTTATTCACTATACCAGGGGTCCCCAACCTTTTTGACCCATGAGCCACACTCAAATATAAAATAATGTTGGAGAGCAACTCAAGCATGCAAAAAGATCCTGGGGCTTCCAAATACGGGCTGTGATTTGGTATTGGTAGCCCCTATGTGGACTTGCAGCCAACAGGAGGCTTTGTTTGGCATTATACATGTTGTTTATGAAGCTAAAGCTTGTCTTTAAGCCAGGAATGCAAAAAGAAGCACCTGCTTGGAGGCCAATGGGAGCAACATCCAAGAGGTCGAAGAGCAACATGTTGCTCATGAGCTACTGGTTGGGATCACTGCACTATACTGTATATAGTCAACATATTTGAGAGGAGGCAAAATATTTGAAATACCTACAAAAATGGCATTGTGTCCAGAGACACTAAGGGGCCGATTCACTAAGGGTCGAATATCGAGGGTTAATTAACCCTCGATATTCGACTAGGAATTGAAATCCTTCGACTTCGGATATTGAAGTCGAAGGATTTAGCGCAAATAGATAATTCCTTTGATCGAACGATAAAATCCTTCGAATCGAACGATTCAAAGGATTTTAATCCAATGATCGAAGGAATATCCTTCGATCAAAAAAAGTTAGCCAAGCCTATGGGGACCTTCCCCATAGGCTAACATTGACTTCGGTAGCTTTTAGATGGCGAACTAGGGGGTCGAAGTATTTTTTAAAGAGACAGTACTTCGACTATCGAATGGTCGAATAGTCGAACGATTTTTACTTTGAATCCTTCGATTCGAAGTCGTAGTCATAGTCGAAGGTCGAAGTAGCCCATTCGATGGTCGAAGTAGCCCAAAAAAAACTTCGAAATTCGAAGTTTTTTAACTTCAAATCCTTCACTCGAAGTTAGTGAATCGGCCCCTTAATCACAATTAGGAATAAACATCTGATTCATATTAAATCTAGTAATAATTACTGATATGTTTTAGCTCTAAAAGACATCTGAAAACCAACACTTTAATATGGGAATTTCTAATGCTACAAAATTGGTCTTTTATTCTCATTTAACAGAGCTTTTTTCTATGTGATACCATTAGAAAAGTAGTGAAGGGGCGCAGAGTTCAGAAGAACTTCCATTGTACTTTTTATATTCTTGCTGTATATTCCAGGTGTGTCCCAAAATGCCTCAGGTATGTAACAAAAGGAGTAGGCTGCAACTGCTAGGGATAAGCTGACTGGACCCACTCAATTTGAATATATGTAGTATATGTACTTTTCAATCTTCATACAAACAAGCACTAATCACTCATATCCTCAAAAAAAACTTCCCTTGACTTACATTTAATAACATCACCTTTCATTTGATCACACAGGCACGCTGCCTAGAACATTGCCTGAATATGACCACATCTCAGTTCAGACACAAACAAAACACTTATCGAGTCTCTTATTATCTCCCGCCTTGATTACTGCAACCTACTTCTCACAGGTATTCCAACAAATTGTAGATAACTCTGGAGAAACATTATTCCATCAATCAGTCATCCTTTATTAGTTGCATGAAATTTTTCAGATAAACGATCCTTCCTCATGTGCTTGTATGAGTGTTGTTATAAAGGATTAGTTGTAATAAAGGATGACTGATTGATGGAATAATGGTTCTCCAGAGTGATATTATCTACAATTTGTGAAGTCTGGATGGTTTGGCGGTGCCTTACTCTGAGGGTAGAACCTACTTTACAATCAATAACTGCGGATATCATTACACGTGTGCTGTATATTCCAACAAATCGCCTTTTACAACTCCAAACAATGCTGCTGCTAGACTCATTCATCTATCTCACCACTCAACATCAGCTGCTCCCCAATGCATATCCTTTCACTCCCAATCTCCTCTAGAATCAAATTCAAACTACTCACACTTACTGTACATTCAAGGCCGTTAACAATGAAGCTCCGTTTCTGACCTTCAGCCCATTCTGTCTTCAAGACCTCTGTCGGGCTTCTGCCTTTGGAACGCTCTGCCTCGAGCAGTCAGACTGTCCTCTTCTTTCCAAACTTTTAAACGCTCTTTAATGATCTACTGGTTTAGGGAAGCTTATTCAATGTACCTTAGTTAATCAGTCATTGCTTTATCATTAATCACAAATTTCTAAAATCCTTTTGTCTCATTTCTACCCTAACCTTTAGTTATAAACTCTTGCGAGTAGCCCTCTAATCCTATTGTACTCTGTATACCCTTGTTTGTTATACAACATTTGTTCCCTGTTCATTATAAACTAAGGTAAAGCACTGCATAACGTGTCGGTGCTTTATAAATTAATGATGATGTAAGGAAATCAGGGATAGTTTCTCAAGTATTGTAGGCTCTGGTATAGTTAAGTTCTCCAGTAACACTCTGAGCAACCCATGCAGTCTAGTTTTCACCAACCTGAATATGCCTGACTAACTGAATCTCTCTCACCCATCTGAACAAATTTAGTTATGGATCTCCATCATTATTTGTTCATGATGTTAAATTGTGTTCATGCATTTCATTCCATTATGACCCGGTCAGAGTAAGGCAGCTATTTAAGTGAATAAAAAAGTCTGACTTATTCTGACATTTGAGTAAAAAGAAATTGATAAGATTTCAAACATTGTTCACAAGAGTCCTAAGAAACTGACAGATGAAATATAGACCCAACTGTTCAGAGAGCTAGACTTGTGAGGTTTGGACGGTCTCTGCAAGAAGGAAGAAGGCATGTGTGGGGATTTAAGAACCTGTGTGAATGTGAATACAAGAGCTGGATACATGAAATTCTGTATAAACTGAATCCTGTCAAGTTTATAAAGGACTGTCAGTGATAGAATTGTGGGAGGTCGAGAAAATGCTGTAAATTCTCTAAACCTAAGTAGGAGCCTAATAAGGTCTGTAAATCTTTATGCTCCTAAAGTGTTACCTGATACATTGGAAGCAGCTTTGCTGAGTCCTTGAAATTATAGCTGAGCAAAAGTTTGACAAATACCTTGAACTCTATAAAGATATTTGGTTATATTCACGACAAGCAGTAAAATCTAGCAAATCTATTCAGTCTATTTATCCACACCAACCTAAACCAACCACTTTAAAGTTTAAAAAATGATCTTATCACCTAGTGATCTGGAGACCGCACATGGCTCTGAAACAGATATTTATATGATCCCCAGACTGCCTCACTTCCACATGGCTATTTCTATGACATATTTGGCTTAGGAGGCTTGGACGAGTATAACATCCAAGGCTATGGTGAACTTAAGATACAAAGTTAGTTTAGTATGAGTATGTGAGTGTAGATAGATAGATAGATAGATAGATAGATAGATAGATAGATAGATAGACAGATCGATAGATAGATAGACAGATCGATAGATAGATAGAAAGATGATAGATAGATAGATATATAGATGATGTGAGTGTTATCAATGTGTCTTTATAGCTATGTATATATATAAATCTATATATATATAATCTATATATATATATATATATATATATATATATATATATATATATATATATATATATATATATATATATATATATATATATATATATATATATATATATACTAGGTGTCATTTGGGGGTTATACCATGCATGCAGACAGAAAGAATACATTGATGACATTCATCCTAATACTGTTGGCATATCCTTCTGGGCAGTAAATGCAAAAGGCCTGCAAGGCATTCATATTGTATGTAATCTCAATGTGAATACAATAAATGCTTTGACAGTGCCTGACTATGGGAGTGCTTGATTGAGAATCTAAAACATCATGTTTTAGAGGACTTCATTTCTATGCTACAAGGAAGCTGCACCCCAGAACATGAATGGTCTGATGCAAATACAAGAATGTTAAAATGGTTTCTAAGATTACCAGTAAATAGAGCATTTTTCTCACCATGACTAATAGATTCCAGAACTTGTTAAATGTTCGTGTTTATTCCAATGCATCAGTCTCAATATAAAGCTCTCTGTAGGCACTTCCTGCATTACTGTTTCCACCAGCATCTCCCCTAACTTGTAAAGACATACATCACCGTGGTGTGGTTTCCAGGAAATGAAATTCCGGTGCATTAAGAGCCTAGAGACAAAGGTGTGTAAATATTGGTGGAGGTTGAGATTCAGGCTCACAGTTTCCAAGGCTGGCTCTGCCCTTGTGGCTGGGGGGGGGCAGGGTGCTGGCAAACACTACTCTATTCACCTCTCTGATAACACAGGTGCTTATTAGCAATGAGGTCATCAGACGGAGAGGGTGTGCAGAATTAGAGCCGAGGAGGGGTGATCCATGGAGATGTGAGGCCACTTTAGTCTGAGGTTACAATGGTATCATTTGTTGGTAGTAACCTACCTTACATGCACAATAAACTCTATGTATATATGTAAAGCCATATGTATTTAATAAAAATGAATAGTTAAAAAACATTTTTGCCTGTAATAATGCATGTATAGGTTTAACACGAGAATACGCAAATATCTACATATGTAAGGATTTTTGGCACCCTAAAACAATCCTTTGTGCAACATTGGCTCTTTATAAATCAGAAACTTCGCTTACATACACACTGTGCCAGACCATTTATTATTTTGCAAACAAGGCTTTGGAAGCAGATGTTTTCCAGAAGCGTCTAGCTATTCAAACAATGCTGTCGATGTGGGAAATCTACATGAATGCTAGGGAATCCATCCTTGGTGTTTCAAATCACAGTGTGGGTGATGTTGTGACATTTAAAATAAACAAAAAAGCATAGAAGTAAGTAAATGAAATATCTGTACAGCAACATCTATAGGTGTCTTTGTAAGATATGTTAAAGAGGAAAAAACACATGAGCATGAGCAACAGCCCATGGGTGGCATATGATAAGGTCGCCACATCTTCGGGTTAAACTGCAGCATTTCCCGTAAGTGCCCTGACCAGTTCCGACACTGATTCTTTATGAGTCCCACCTCTTCCTCTCTAGAGGGGAAGGTGTTATGATATAGAGAACACATAGTCCCAAACAGGCTGTCTTGTGCCCAGCAGTTCCTGCTAAGTCATAGCTTCTGTCGGCATTGTTTGGTACTGTATATGTGTGTAGAGCTGCTTTCTATATACTGTATTTGCAGGGCTGGCTCAACAGCGTTCATTATGTCTTTATAATTATTCTGGGTGCTGCCTCTTTAAGTTATAAATGGCACAGTCTGACATCACAGCACACCACTTATAAAGATATCATTTATAGTTTAGTGCATTGAAAAATGAGGACAATGGTGTTAATCAGTGCTGTCCAACTTTTGTGGTACTGAAGGCTGGAATTTTTCTGGCCTATGTGGTGGAGGGACGATAATGGAAGCCAATGTTGACCACTTCCTGTTTTTAACCACACCCATGTTACCATAATAACTTTTAAGACCTTACCGTAATGTAGTTGAGCAGGCACTCAAAGGACCATTCCTCCACACAGACATAAGAAAAATAAAGTATATTTATCTGGTTCTGTTAAGGCATGGCCATGCCTTAGTTTGGCACACACAGGTAGCATAGGATAGGCAGAACAGAGTAGGAGACAGGGAAATCATTCAGGGCCTAAGATGAACAGTTCATACTGTGCTACAGTGACACAACACTTTGCCCCTCCAGCAGTTTGTACAAGGTGTGAACAGGTGAACAATATAGGAACTTAGAGTCTGGGTCTGAGTTGTGAACAGTTCAATGTAGATAAGAACAGCACCTTCTTAGTAGAATAAAAGGCCTTTATTGAATCATGGCACAGACCAACAACAGTTGTGAACAGTACAGGGCTTTAGGAGTGTGATCAATAGAGGTGCTACAGGTGTGAACAGGGGTGTTTCTGTCATGAGGCAAGGAGATGTAATATCTCTACAATAGTGATGCGCCCCCCCCATACACCTGTCGGCTATTTGTGGGTGGCAGCATCGTGAATGCCGCCTCAGGTGGCTTTTACACAAGAATCGCTCCTGGTTGTGAACAATGCAAGAGGGGATTAAAGATGTGAACAATGCAGGAGCTCACTGTCTAAATTTGATGTTTACAGATACCTTTAAAGCTTACACAAGGTAAGGAATCACAGCAGGCAGACATTTCGCATGAGGGGGCCACACAAGTCAGGGGGGGGGGGTCGCGGGCCAGATGTGGCCTGTGGGATGCCAGTTGGACAAAACTGGTATAACTAGTCATCCTTGGGCCCCCAAAAAATCTTCAGAGGGGCTGGCGAAGGGAGAATTTTTGCACAATAGATAATACAATCCAGGTCTCCCGACAACCACTAAGTCTGCTTCCCCTATAGTTTGGCAACTGACTGAGCATTTCACCTCCACAATGTGCCAGGAACATACAGTAGCAGTGCCTGCAGCTCTCCCACGACAATTTTGACAGACAAGGTGAATTGCAACATGGTGTGTACACAGAGGACTCAACCCAATCCTTTAAAACCACCATTTGTGTCTTTGTCAGAAACTAGCTATGCTTTGTGCTGTTTGGATCAAGCTTCCTGTTCTATGTGTCTGCCTAATAGTGTTGTCATCAAGTTTTCAAGAATCATAAGCCAAGGCACCATACCTACATGAAGGTATAGCCCATGTTGTGACAAATATGTATATTGTAGAATGCCTCTTCCATTCCTGGTTGGAAAGAATGTTTCCTGAAAAACACATTGCTTCTTCAGGCTAATAATATCCCACACCTTTTTATTAGGGAGATTTTTTATTTTATACAACGAATAAAAGCCTAATAAAATGAAGGCTAGGGCCAAGGGTCAAAGAAACTCCTTCACAAAATTTACTGAAACTATTTAAGAAAAGTTTTTGCCCAGTATGGTGACTTAGTCAGTGACAATTTTTTGTCTTCTCAAAATGGACATCTGGTGAAACAGATGAAATTATCATAAATTAAAAAAAACAAACTCTCAGGCTACCTGCCAAAGCTAAATCAGACAAACCCCACAGGACCCATAGTGTCTCTTGGTTATAAACTTTTCTGACTACTGCCTAAAAATGCTTATCCCTTGCCTGGCTGTTCCACTTGCTTTCCATTACACAATGCTCTTAATATGACATAAACATTCAGTGAGTTATATGCTAAAACGACCAAATCCCCTGAATATGCATTGAATGGGGAGAATTTTAAACACTTCCCCATCCCATACAATCTGTTTCAAATGTCAATTTCCAGTTTATTTGAGTAAAGTTGGCATGGTTGAATCACTAGCAGATAACTGCTAGTCTGCACAGTAGAGTAATATCTCTATTTTTATCATTTCATTTTCTTCAGCTTTACAGTGTATTCACAAACATCATGCTACACACACACCACTGAAAACCAAAAATGATAGGATTTACCCCTCACCTTTGAGTAAAGTTTTAGTATGACTTAGGGAGCGATATTCTAAGACAATTTGGTTTTAATTTTTTATTATTTGTGTTATTTAGCTTTTTATTCAGCAGCTCTCCAGTTTGCAGTGTCAGCAAACTGGTTGCTAGGGTCCAAATTACCCTAGCGACCATGCATTGATTTGAATGAGAATATGGAATATTAATAGGGGAGGGTCGGAACAGAAAGATGAGTAATAACAATAAATTTGTAGCTTTACAGAGCATTTGTTTCTAGATGGGGTCAGTGACCCCCTTTTGAAAGCTGGAAAGAGTTAGGAGCAGAAGGCAAATAATTCAGAAACTAAAAAAATAAATAATGAAGACCAATTGAAATGTTGCCTAGATTTGGCCATTCTACAAAATACTATAAGTTAACCTGAAGGTGAACCACCACTTTAAGGAATTATGGGCAAAGAGATGCAAATCACTCCTTAATATAAATGTGGCCAACTATGGATCCACAACTGCTGGTTTAATAGCACAGATACATCCATATACCCTAAATGGTTTAAAAAGTGTTGAATTTAAAAAGCAAATTTATTACTAGGTCAGAGTCAGGTAATAATTTGCATTGCAAAATATGTTTAGGAAATAAATCAACTAATCCAAGCTTAAAAGGCACCTGTCATATTCTTCCCCCCACCAGAGGCACGGCTAACAGAGGCTACAACCTGGTTGGGGGAACAATATTTTTTTTATTAAACAAAAAAAGGGCCCTTGCTAACAGTAGGCTACCCACACCAGGAGGGAACTCCCAGTGCGTTGTAGCCATTTGTGGTGCTGATAATTTGTTCCACGGCTTTCACTTGTAATGCACATGCATAATGAGCGCACTGGGAGAGGATCTCATTATATGCTTGTGCGCCACACAACACCTTCCCTGTGCGGGTGGCCTAGCACTTGCAGGTGCCATTCAAAAAACAAACAATTGTTTCCCCCAACCATACAGCAGGCTCTATTAGCACCTCGTGTGGGGGTTAGAATTTATAGGTGATGTGTGCCATTGAAGTAATTTTGTCGTGATGGAGGTGATAACCTCCAGATATGCCTCTGAACATAGGATAGACTCTTTTAAATCCTTAAGCACGTTATTGCCCATTAATTGTTTACACAATTACTCCTTCTCTGCATGGGCTATTCACAGGAGCAGATCTCTTTCAAGGCTTCAGCATCGCAGTAAGCATCTGGCAGAAACATTAGTATACAGTATATGGCATTTGTACATAGTGTTTTGTGTTGTGTAAGCACAATCAGGAAACAGGTAGTGTGTGTTTGCATGTACAGGGAATGGGATGAGAAACATGTGTAGAGTAGAGTGTCCATATGGATTTCTTGGCACACAAACTGGCAAATTGTCTGCTAGAGCCTGTGTATCCTAAACATGCATTGTAGTGACTATTGATTTGTGTATATATTGTTAATGTATATATTTATTTAACACATTGCATTGAATTTAGACAGTGTATAAACCCAAGGAATTAACCAGAAAGGCCTTAATGCCCTCCATTGTACATAAAGTACAGAACAAGCCTTCTTACAGTGATGAGATTTTAAATTATGAGAACAGGCTGTTGCAAGTTTGAGTACATGTTTTGAGCTTATGGGTGTAACTGGGATTTAACTGGTGGTTCTGAAGCACTGTTGGACTCTAGGAAATAATGAATCGATTTGCAGACCTCCACCCACGTTTCCTCGGTCACTCACGTTCGTATTTAAAGGAAATGCTGGTTGTACCGCATGAGGCATGCATATAACTGCTTTAAGAAGGCTTTTATTGTATTTAACGTACAGTGGAAAGCTTTTGACTCCTTTTAGCTCACTGCACCCAAACCTTTGGGAAAAAAATGAAATATTTTTATACTTAAATGCTTTCACACTGTCAGTATTAATGCACCCTTTGGCTGTATCACCCTAGACTGAAATTCTGAGTCATGGGTTTTTCATTTTCCAAAATGTTTTAGTGCCAGTACTCATGTCCATGTATTAAGCATTATTCTTATTCAATCGGGGGTCCACTTCTGATTTCTGTGAATCAATAACCAAGCCAAACGAACTTTCCCCAGTTTACAGGCAGTCCATATGCAAAATAATTTATATCAAAAGATGTATGTCCCAAAGCTTTTCATTAGTAAAAATAAATAATTTATTTAAATTCATGTTAAAAATTGGATGCATACTGACCCCACATGGCCCACCTTACGCGTTTCGTACCCTTCGGCACTTAGTCATAGGTGTCATATGAGACACCGATGACTAAGTGCAGGAAGGGTACGAAACGCGTAAGGTGGGCCATGTGGGGTCAGTATGTATCCAATTTTTAACATGAATTTGAATAAGTAATTTATTTTTACTTATGAAAAGCTTTGGGACATATATCTTTTGATATAAATTGTTTTGCACATGTATTAAGCATGACTAGAGAATTAATGATGCCTAGAATGTTTGGGTCTCTGAATTTTTCAGTAAAATAGAAAATATCAAGGAATAAGGTGTTTTACCTATTTACTGTGGCTACAGAGTATCGAAGTGTCTGACGGAGATAGTTTATCTACACAGAACATCGTCCTGCTTTGACAGTCTGTGGCTACAATAAATGGATGGAACCAGGGCCGGGCCAAGCCCTCCCACGTGCGTGCAGGCCCCAGATGAAACGCAACTTGCGCATTCGCAGGACAGGGATAGAGCGGGAAAGAGGTGAGCGTGACGTAGGGGAAGGGGTCATGGGAGGAGAGCAACGTAGGGGAGGGGATGCATGGGAGGAGAGCGACGCAGTGGAGGAGACCGACGAAGGGGGGGCGGCAGAGGGGGCGGAAGGGGGAGAGAGCAACAGAGGGGAAGGGGGCAGAGCGACAGAGGGGAGCGCGCGGCGGAGGGTGGGAAACCAAAGAGAGCTGTGATAACAGACATGGGGTAGGCAGAAGACAGTTTTAGAGGTACCTGACCAGCGCCCCCTGTTGTTGCGCCCTAGGCAGGTGCCTCTCCTGTACAACATTTTTTGAGTGACACCAATAGAGTAAGTACTCTATTGGAGTTAGAGTAAGAGTAAATAAATGTAAAAGAAGATGTAAACACTGTTTTTACAATCAAACTTTTGTTAAATTTGCTGGACTACAATTCCAGCATGTACAATCAGTGTCGGACTGTGACACCAGGGGCCCACACAAAAACCTTAGACCAGGGGCCCACCAAAAGACCTTAGATCAGGGGTCCACTCTCAGTACTATTATTCTTCCTCTCCTCACTCAACCTCTACTCAACCTCTATTCTGCTAGTCTCTTTTGTTTACATACTATAATCTATTATTCAATCTATTTAGTCTCTTTGTTCTCATAGAAATAGGTAAAGGTCATGAAATAGGCCAAATGTTTTGAAGCAGGAGGGCCCACTGACACCTGGGCCCACCCGGAGTTTTCTTGGTATCCCTGTGGGCCAGTCTGACACTGTGCACAATCAACCAAACGTCCAGCTAAATTAGAGTTGTATGCGGAATTTTAACGCAGGTTTCCAGGACCAGCAACCCACTGAATGCAAAAGAATTCTACAATAAGTATCCCACCTGTCAGCAACAACTACATACTTTCTATGTATTCCATTCTAGTAAATAATACACTGCATGTCCAAGTCCTGGATTGTCTCTTGCAACTGAAAAATGTCAGAGAAGTGACACATATAAGCATATAAACTGTGTTACACCTGCATCCTCAGTATAACCTATATGACACATTGCTGCAGATAGGGTAAATTAATCTCTGCATTGTGTTTGGAAAAGCATGACAAATAGCAAATGGAGAACTCCAAAAGTTGTGCAGGGCTGGAGAGAAACAGAGGGAGGAATATTCAGAGAAGCTTCTCAATGGAGACTCTGTCTGCGTATTTAAACAACACTAGTCATGCTTGTTGTTAAACTGAAGGTCCCATTTGGTAATATAAAACTGCTAATATCTTTTAAACTGTGACCACTATGAACTGTAGCTTCTTTTTGACTTTGCATCCCTAAAGATTCTATTACTTATTGCTGGATTTTGACATTTCAGAGCTTGAAAGGTTGGCATAAGAGCAGCCTGATATGCAGCATCTTTCCAGTCTTGAAAAATTTACAGTGGGTGCAATTCTTTTATAGAAATCACTAATTTTCTAATATTTTGGCAAACAAATCTGAAAGTATATATACATATATTATATAAGTGTATATTTAATAAGGTACGTTAAGGTACTTACAATGTAAGTGTTATAACAAAGCTGAATAACAACCCCTGTAGAGAATGCATGCCAGCTTTTAAGCTTTTCATTTTCTCATAATCATTAAATGGCAACATATACAGTATGCACAGAGGCATGGAGTGGACAGTGTAGAACCCCATTAGTGAGTAGTAAGAACAGTGGAGAGTGCTGGAGTGTCAGTTGTTCATGCCTGTGACTTTTTTTTACTTCAGATTATACACATTTCATTTGCCTCCCAACAATTCTCTTCTCATTCTCTTCTTGTCATTCCCAATCTATTTGTCTTTTTATCTCCTATTGTTTAGTGGACAGATTAGATGAATGAGGGCTATTAGTGACAAGTTCTAGAATTTGTCTGCTTAGAACATGGAGAAAGCCTGCCAGTGTGTCTCTGCTAAAACATTTGTTCCATCTGTACAAACTAGAGCTCGTCATACAAAGTACTTATTTATACGAAGAGTTCTCATGCAAATTGTTGCAAATAAATACATTGCATATCCCTGGCTGATAAGAAAAGTTTGTGCTATTGTAATATCATCACTAACAAGAGATCTTGCACTGTCTTTTGGCTCTGGACTGGCATTACACATATACGGCTGCTCCTGGTGTTGTGCTCATCTGATGGCACAGGGTAAACCTGAATTTATTCAGGTTGTTGTTGTGGGGAGCAGTGGTGTAGTTAATGTAGCCCAGACATTGGCCCTCGCCGCTCCCCCCAGTAGACTTGTGGCACGGTGCTGCTTACCTTCCTGGCAGTCGCGATGAAAATCCAAGAGAGCGGCGCCCATACTGAACACATGGATGCGGCGTCGCTGCATGATGACGTCATTGCTGGTGACGGGATTTTGTAATAAAAGGGCACCCTGGACGCTGAAACCCTGCCCAATCATAGGTCTTCAATCCTGTGAGTACCTGGGTGTATTATTGTCTGTCTGATTCCTGGTTTTGATTCCTGCTGTGATCCTGACTCTGATCCTTATCTGCCTGCCTGTTTGAACTCTTGCCTGGACTTTAACTAACGATTGTGCCTGATTCCTATATGTACTGCATACTCGGACTTTAACCCTTGTTGGGCTTCCTTCTCGGTCCTGACTACTCCCGCTGGTAGCCGATAGGCCCCCTGACATTTGGTAGTTAAGCCACAAGGATAATGGTTAAAATATCATATATATTGAGTAATATATCTTTCTTTTTGGCAATACTACATTTATGCTTGGCAGTTCTTTAAATCCCGTGAGAGTCAGTGGCGTAACTATCGGGGGAGCTGGGATATATATATATATATATATATATATATACACACACACAAAACCCTGTAACCCACAAAACCCTTAACATGTGACCACAAAATCCTAATGTCCTTCATATATTGATAATGGGTTGAGTGCAGAGGACCTCTTGTTTTTTCACATCTTTTGCTGTGTATAACATCACTTCTGCTACTAGTGCTTCTGCTTCGATCAAGAGAAATTGCCGGTGGACCCCTCACCCCCAGCTTTATTTATGCAGGTAGTCTCTGGTGGCAGCTGGGGAAGTTTTTATTTTTCTAAAACATTTTCAAATTGATTGATTATATAAGCACCCAAGAACCGCCAACCTACAGCTGCCACCTTAGGCACAAGCCCTCGGATGCCTATATGGAAGTTTGGACCTGTGTATATATTGCATATATAATCCACAAATGTGTTTGTTGTTTACTTGGTTTACTTGCATTGCTCAGGGCAGAAATAAAACTCTCTTAGATGTTTTTATTATGACCCTCCAGTACAGTACTTTGCAGCATAGCCTTGTTAGGAGGTGTGGGCATAAACTGAAACTCCTACCAGGTATGGTAAATCCACTGCCATAGCAGCATCTCCACTTGTTGTTGATGTACATTAAAAGGGAGCAACTTCTGTTATGGAAGCCATAGACCTAGTGTAATATCTTCAACATCACCAGTGTATGCACATATGTAGCACAGCAGCATCATAGTTGGATTGTTGTGGCAACTTGTTTCAATTAAACTTTCCCCAACTCTCCAGAACCAGTGGCCCAGTAAATTTACAGAACCTTCCATGAAAAATCTGCCTGTTTTTGTGTAAACCCAGCTCTCTGTCCTCTCACTAACCAATTACTATTAAATTGCACCCATCCTGTTTTGGCAACTGTCTCCCATCTCCCTTGATCCCTAATATGCTAGTTAAAGTAGAAAGTGGCAAAACAAACCTATGCAATAGTCTAAAAAGAGGATAATGATTTTGCCGGATGCAGTGGGGGAGTTTAACTACAGTAATATGTCTTAATAACGAAGTTAAGAACTCATTATCATCTTGTGGTACGATTACATTATATAACTGAGGCCACTTTGTAATTGGAACCTAAAGAGTTTTATGAAACAAATAATCTAAATGCTAGGAACCTATTTATCACTAAAATCATTCTGTATACCTTAGAGGCCTCAACTCCCATTAGTAGCCTACACAAGAAAAAACACATTGTTGCCGTTAAAGTGTTACTTTTTATTTTTTGGTATTAAAATAATCCATACAACTTTTTAATTCACTGTACCAACCACCTGTTAGCATACAACATAATAGTATAACAGGTATCATCCTACTATTGTTCAAGGGGTAACCAGGACAGCAAAAGAACTCCCCTCCAAATCTCAACTTAGCTGACCTTAGCTATGCCCCCTTCCCACCCACTGCTCAGTGAATTTCCTTTAGATTCCAGAGATTCAGAGTCAATATTACCAATGTACCACATACAGCCCTTTTATTTTTGCCATCTGGTTTTTCTACAAGGCTTGCAGTTCAGGGACCTCTAAATGCACATTAAATCGTGAAATTCCGAAGAAGTGGTCACATGTCTGTGCACTCTGATCTCTTTGTGTCCAGCCTCCTCACTAACCCTTGCTATATGGAAGCTGAGACATATTTTTGTAACGTCCCCATGAAGCTGCTGAGTGATATGAGAGTTGAAAATGGAGCTAAGAATCCCATGATTTCTATTAGACTCCCATAAATTCGCATTCTCTTTGTGTTCCCAACCCTACCCCAAGTGTGAGAATGTCCCTGCTCACTTACTTCCTCTGTGTGGGTGACAAATGTGAGTTATTGCCATGTTATTCAACACTCGGCAGGGAAATAAGAAAAATAGCATATTAATTACACCTACCCTCGTTCTTGCACTGACATAATATCCTTTTCTGAAAGATCTGAATGGAGAATTTAACTCTCGCCCTATGGATCATGTTATAGAACATTTATATTCACAGTAATTGGCTTTTTTTTAAAGAAAACCGGGCTTTATGTTTGTTTTGCAGAACATTCTACCATATGATTTTGGCTTTCTGTAACCTCATTGCTATTGCTGATACTTGCTTCCGAATGGGCTACATTGATTGATTGGACTTCAGAATAGACCTTGGCATCTCAAGAAAACAGAGGCCCAAATAACCACCCACCAGCCAAATAGTGACTTTCTATGGCATCTTACAGCAGCCCCTCTGGCATTTGACAGTCAGGCAGGTTAGGCTGCAGTTATGCCACAGTACGTAGAAGGATCACCGGCACACAGGAGTTCAGTTAGCAGGGCAAGCCCTTGCAATTTTATTAATGCAGTGCAACGTTTCGGGGCACACCCCTTTGTCAAGCCCCTTTGGGTGGTTGCCGATTCCCTTACCACCGAGCACCAGGACACGCTGCTTGGGTTTTGTGAGGTGTGCGGTTTCTCCAAATTGGCTTGGAATTGCAGTTATGCCACATTCAAGTCAGAGTATCTGAATGACAGCAGTATTGTTCAGTACTGTTATTCTATTGTAAATAATTAAGGTTAAGGATTTGAACAATCAGGTGCTTCAGAAAACATAGAACATCACTAAGATTTTTACAAAACAGTTATATTTGGATAAATCTTACTGCCATATGCAGTTTAAGTGAAGTCCCCTGTTATACTCCATGCTGTTTTTACTAATTTTACTATTTGACTAATGCTGGTGAAAAATTCGCCAGAGTGACATCATTTTGGTACTTCGCCAATTTACTAACGGGCGCAGGCGTTACTTTGCTAGCGGCTTTGCGCTCTGGCGAAGGGACGTAACTGCGCAAATTCACTAAGATGCGGATTTTACTGAACGTTACCTCTTGCGCCAGACTTACCTTCGCCACCTCAGACCAGGCGAAGTGCAATAGAGTAGATAGGAGTTCCTAAAAATTTAATTGAAAATTCCCAAAAAATTCTAGCGTCTTTTCCTTTTTTCAGTGTGATAGGCTGCAAGAGGTAAAATTTTGTTGGGGTAACCGGCTTTCCCCCTACATTTCCTAACATATGGCACATAAACTATACACTGGGCTCATGTGTAGGGCAATATAACAACTCTATTTTCTTTTATTAAGCTTTCCTGGGCTTGTGTGATATAATGTATTTGCTGCATTATATAAGTCCATTCAACTTTAACTTCCCACCGAATGCAAATTAGCCAACGCTAGCGCAACTTTGCTCTGCTTGCCAAATTAATGCTAGCACAACTTTGCCAGCGTTCGGTGCCCCGGAAGCAACTTCGCATGTTAGTGAATTAGCGTTGTCTGATCGAAGTGTTGCGCTGCCTGCAAAGTCGTCGCTGGCGAATTTTCGCTGCTTAGTAAATTTCCCCCCTGCTGGATTCTGCCAATGGATTCATTCTTTTTATTTCCAGTTTCCAGCCATTTTGGAGCCATTAGTGAACTATCTGTGTATTTTTTTTTTCTACAACCTTGATGCTGGATGCTCTAAAGGACAAAACTTTTTCTTGTTCCGTGTTCATAGTTTACCATGTCTTGCAATTTTACACACCATTTTTGATTATGCAGTATTCCCTAATTAAGAAAATGATTAAGAAAAATATTAAAACAAAGGATTTACCATTTCTGGAATGGAGTATACATGTCCCCTAGAAGAACAGCGCCATTGCCATAAGATCTGGTTTGTGCTGCACATAACAAAACTGATTTTTTTTTTTTGATGGAGCAACGTTTGAATAAATCATCCTAGAAAAGTTTGGTGAAAAGAAAATCTGTTCTTCATAGTAAGAGCTCTTCAGCATATCTGTTTATAGAAATGTCTGCAGAATAATGTGCCATGCGATGTGAAAATAACAGTTGCCTTAACCCTATGAGCACCATGGCATTTTTTTATCTAGGAAACATGCCTTACATTGCATTGCTTTGGAAGCAAGCCACAATAAATTACCAATAATGATTTATCTGAAAATTGCTGAATATCACTTTAATGAACTTGGGAGTGATGAAAAGGAAAAAGTTTTCAAAGGTGCCAAACAAAAATGTAACATTTGTAATGGTGGGCAAAACGACACTATACAATGAGACCGATCCCTATGTAGATGTAAGCATTACAAGTGCATACATCTAGGACAACCCATTAAATATTGTATAGTCAATGAGACAACAAAATATTATGAATATGGTATTTCTAAATTCTAATTATAGGAAAAAGTCAACATTTTACAATGTTTCTGCTCATAGTAATTATGAATAACGTATTTTTCTTGCACATATCCTTACATTTTTTACTTTATATTTTATATATAATCTGCAGGTTAAATTTCAATAACTATTGGTTAACTTGGTTTTCTTTCCTTAATTAGTGGCCTACATGTCCAATATTCCAGATCATACACTCTACAACGTAAGCTCGGATACTGGAGACTTGTGGTGCAGATTCAATCAGAAAAAAGTCACAGTCATCTTCTACTTTAAAGCAGCAACAATAGCAGCAACAATAGCTTTTACCAGGCAGCCTGTTGTGCTTGTGCTTGAGCTTTTGAATGAGCCCTAATACAAGCACAGACCCAAACATACAAAAAGACAGCACAAACAAATTCACAATAAATTCTGTATATCAGATAAACCTACATACAGTATGTTGCATAACTAGAACTTTCAGAAAACTCAAGTTCAAAAGCACCTGGTGGGTGACAGATGGGTCTATTTAGGATTTCCCTTTAATGCAGTACATAACTGATTCAAAACCATTCCTTAGGTGACTCGAAGCCTTTAAATTGGGTCCCCTGAGAAAAACATTAAGTAACCCTGTCTTGAAGAAAAAGGGACATGAATAATCTCAGTTTGCTCATTTCTAAGCGCACACGTTTCCAGGGAATGATGACAGTGCACTTACTGTACTCTCTGCAATTTGGGTAGGCTCCGCCATTCAGTGGCCCCCCACCCTTTTAAGAAAACGAGTGCATTCATTTTGCCCACATCATAATCAAACATGATGTCTACTTCATTTTCAAGAACACAAATTACACTGATAAATGGTCCCTCATTATTTTGTGATCTGCGTGAATGAACAGCTCCTTAATAATTCCATAAACAAACTTCATTCTCACATTCTGTAACTCACTGTTTAGCTACAGAGGTGGGCAGGGACATATTCACTGGCTTTCATGGCCAGACACAGTGTTTGTTTGTTTTATTTTATTTTTTTCAAATCACATTATAGAGAAACAGAAATCCCTTTGCTAACAGACATAGGAAAGAAAATGTAGAGGCACATTTGGGTCTTTTTTTCTACTGCGGTCTGACCTTTCATGCTGGATCCCACTTGGTTTTATGTTCCATTATGAACCCTGAAAACTATTTTCTTTTAAGAAAAAGTGGATAGACCTCTCCCCAGTTTGCTTGGCACACAGTGAAACGGGAAGGGGTGGGGGATAAACTTAGAAAAGAAACGGCCCGTGTTTTACTTGTTGTGGTCTCTGATAGAAGTCCTTGTTTTATATGGAGAAAGGGGCTTGTGTTCAGTGTCAGTGGTAGAGCTGTCAAACTTCTGGAAGAGAAACTGGAGGCCTCTGTGTTCTGAACTATGGCTAACAGCATTTTAATGGCCAAAATGCTTTGTATAAGTGATATCACCTGAGACCACAGATTAAAAATCTAATCCTGAACAAGATTTGGATTTTGCTGAATCTGCACTATTCCACCATACCATGTACCCTAAAGTCATGTAGTGTGAAAGCTCTTAAAAATTGACAATTTGATTCAAATTCTGAGTTTGTAATTTAGATTTGGATCTTGAGAGCTTCGCATATGATATGTTGAACAGCAGTGCTTTTGTAAAAATATCCTTCAAAATTCAAAAAGTCAAATATTACTAAACTCCACAAAGGAATGTTTTATAATGATATACAGTACATTATGCAGAGCATTGTTGTAGAGACCTGCAGGTTCAAGATCTCCTTAATAGTGCCTTATAACTTGTGCGCTAAACATGATTCATTGCTGAAATACAAGAGATCCTCTGCACTCAACCCAATATCAATATATTAAGGACATTGAAACATTTTCCCCCAAATGTAATATTTGGCGTTATCGCAGCACGCATTCGCACTTTTGCGAGTATATTTTCGCTAATTGGAATGCAATATTTTTCGCACAGATATATTACATAAGCACAAAACAGTAGCAAACACAAAAATAAGATGAGTCACAATGAAAGATGTTTTCACTTGAAAAAAACTAATAACCATATACTCTTACCACATAAAAAAAAAAAATGCTGACATATATCTTTACCACATATAACTTGACCACATTTTTAAATTACATGAAGAATAGCGAAAAAACGTACACAATGCGAGCGGTGGAATTGCTCCACGAATATCTTTCTGAAAAAGTTGTACATACACCTTCTTCTCACAACACTGATAGCAAAGTCATGTGAACACAATTACATTGCGATTAGATTGCGAATAACATTTGCACTGAACAGCGACTACAGACATGACTCGTTAAAAAACCAAGCGCAATACAAGCAATTTGCGATAAGAAGTTTTATTACATTGATAGCGCAACAGCGCAATAGAGCACAATAACAAAAGTTCGCAAAGTCGAGGGAAACGGCGGAAACAGTCGCAAATGTAACAGAACAGTCACAAAGCGAATTATTACATACCCACTCTCGTGTGCAAACTACTCGCAATTCGCTTTGCGAACAGTTTATGCGATTGCGCGTGATATTACATTCCCCTGTTTGTGCCTTAAGCTACTAAAAATGCCTTGCCCTTTAAGCAAAACAGGGATTGTTTGTCCATATATTGCAATATATTTAAGCTGGCCAACTACGTCAAAGTCATCCCTGATACGGCCAGTCCTATGCTCAAATCTGATTCATTAAGAATTCTATTGCTTCATTATACATTTTACTAAGGGACTAAGTTTTACCTGCAGCTTACTAGCTGCTCTCAAAGTAAAACTCCCAAACTTGGTTGCCCTTTTATTAGCCACCTGTGGGATCACCTGACTATAGCTGGAAGGGGTAGGAGCTACAACAAGGAGCTGGTCACTGCTCACATAATAGCGTATGCATCACACTCTGGAGTTGCCAGTTGGATGATATGCCAAATAAGTTGCATGTCTGCCTGCTATGGGCCACCGCTTCCTTGCATTATCATTTTATTGATGAGGGGAAAAAGCTGTGCACAATGGATGGATCTCTTATCTCTACATTCCTATATGAGCCCAATTGTCTTACTGAAGCATGCAGTTTGTGTTAACTTGCTAATACTTGCTAATATTCCTGTGACCATTTCTAGAGCAGTCATTCATTACTACTAAATGTAAGCACAAGAGTAGCATTAAACCAAAAACTAACTCCTTAAATAATATTAATGATCAGCTTCAGTTGAGCAGCATGGGTATCCCTCCATAGGGATAATAGCATACAACTCAAGAATGTGCAGCCAGTGTGAGAGCTATAGTTTGGCTTTTGTTAGAGGCTGTTCTTGACATATTGTGTCTGGAAATTCTTGGCCTGGTCACTCTTAGCAACTAAACATACATCCTTGGCGAGTGGCTTCTGTAAAAAAACTAAGTCTGACTGCCATTCTCCTTAACACTCTGGAATAGTGTTTAACTGCAAAGCCAAAGTAACATGTATGTGTTAGTAGTCTGATAATGGACTTGATTATATTATTGAAATTAAATACTTGTTTAACATAATCTCTCACAAACATAATAAAACATTTCCATACTCCATTTAATTTTCCTTTCTCTGGAAAGTCTCTATTTTCTTCAGTAAATAGGGCCTCTGGGACTGAAAACAATATTCAATGTGAGGTCTGCCAAATGAAAAACAACAGCAGGGTAAACATAGTGCTTCCTAGAATAGTAAGCCAGTGTACACACAGGCCCGGATTTGAGGACAGGCCACAAAAGCCTGGGCCTAGGGTGGCAAAAATCTGGAGACTTCATGCCACTGGCTGGCTGCATGTAAACTGGGTCTCCAGTGCTGGCGATCAGAATCAGTCCCCAATGTCATTGATCAGCATGGCACCAGTCCCCAGTCACTAGAGTCGGTGATCGGCAGCAGCACAGTAGAGAACAGGTGAGGCAGTAGGGTTGCTGGTTAAGTGTGCGCGTGGTGGGGGAGGGTAGGTGCAAGCAGTGGGGGTTGGGGGGGTGCGCGGGGTGGGAAAAGGGGGTTTGAGTGACTTAGAGGCACTTTGTAGTGAAATCTCTACACAAAATAGGCAGAATTGTCATTTGAGGATCTTTATGCATTAAGTGGGAAGGTGAACCTGCAGAGGCACTGTGCCAATGAGGCCAACAGTTAGGCACCCCACAGTGATTGTAATAGAACAATTGATCCTTCGAGCAGAAAACTGCACTGGCCTGACTATTGCTGTGCAAGCACCACTAGCATAACTATAGAGGAAGCAGACCCTGTGTCTGTGGGAACCCTGAACTGTGGTGTGCTTCCTCTATGGTTAACAAATTTCCCCTCCCCGGCTGCTCTCTTACCTTTTCTGACACAAGCAGCCGGGGGAGCAGAGGACACAATTGGGTGGGCTGGTGGAGGAAGGGAGTGCCGGGCCAGAGCTGCAGTGCGCTGGGACCCTTGCCCAGTGTCGGACTGGGACACCAGGGGCCCACCCAAAAACCTTAGACCAGGGGCCCACTCCCACTATTATTCTTCCTCTCCACACTCAACCTCTATTCTTCTAGTCTCTTTAGTTATTCATATATAACCTATTATCCCATCTATTTAGCCTCTTTGTTCTCATAGAAATAGGGAACGGCCATGACATAGGCCAAATGTTTAGCAGCATGAGGGTCCATGGACATCCTGGTATCCCGGTGGGCCAGTCTGACACTGCCCTCGCCCGTTTGCAGTGGAGCCCAGCGTGACTCTGTTATGCCACTGGCAAGTACTATAGCACTATAGAACAATCCTACTCATGCTGCTTCTCCTTTCTTCATGCAGGTGAAAATTTATTTTAACTTACATTTGATGGCATAACACTCAGTTTGTGCATGTTTTAATGCCCTACAACTGAAATTACCTTATACAGAGATAGCCTGGGGACATTACTGGGGGCGCTGCCAAGGGTGTCATGGGGCATGACTAAAACATGTCAAAACTGTAAAGTTGCTCTGAATGGGAAGGGTTTGGAAGGGCCTGGTCTCTATTTATACCACTGCACATGAGGAATTCCTTTGCTGGCAACAGTGTCTGCCATGATGTCAGTTGCATGGCTTTGGTGCACAAAAGAATTATCCTTTCAACATGATGTTAAACAGTATTGAGGTACATGTTCAGACCTAACAATAACAACAATGAGCACAAGCGTTTCCTTCAAAAAACTACAGCTGCACATGGGAATAAAATAGACTTATGCTACTGATCAAGGTTCAGACATGCTTTGGTCTGCTGTATGTACACTGATCTCATAGGGAAAGTTTGATCAGACTGAGGTCTAGAGTTATTTTAAAAATCAACCAATGCCAGTGGCTACACTAACCTACACTGAGGAATGTCATGTCACTGGTTACAGAGCAATGCCAATGCATGAGATTGGTTTATGTAACATATTATAGTAGGGTTGCCACCTTTGCCTGCAGTTAAAACCTGGCAAATAGGTGGCCTGATCAGTTGCCATAATCTTCCCTGCTGCTGTAATTTACCCTTTCTCAGCCATTATCATTATAAAAATTATACATTTCCTTCTATTTCTACAGGTCTCTAGTTGCCATACTCTTAACCGCTGTTTTAATTTACCCTTCTAAATATAAAATATTAAATTTACAAATACCTCCTCTTTATCTCCTGTATTGGTCAGTAATTGTATTTCATTGGCATATTTGATGCATGCACCCTTCTATTATACAGAAGTGATAAATATTTGGTAAATGTTTATAATAACTAATAATAATAATAATGATTTTTGTTGTTGTTATTATTTAATAATAGCGCCATCTAATGTTTGTAGTTCGTGCTGCAAATCTACATTTTATGTCTAAGTGCCATCTAGTGGAGAAATAAGTGCTATAGAAGTACAAGAGAAATTATACATGCGTAACACTTAGGGGCAGATTTATCAAGGGTCGAAGTGAATTCGAGGGAATTTTCAAAGTAAAAAAATTCAAAATTCAAAGTATTTTTTTGGATACTTCGACCATCGAATAGGATACTACGACTTCGAATTTACTTAGACTTCGATTCGAAGTAAAAATCGTTCAAATTTTCGACCATTCGATAATCGAAGTACTGTCTCTTTAAAAAAACTTCGACTTCAATACTTCGCCAAATTAAACCTGCCGAAGTGCTATGTTAGCCTATGGGGACCTTCTAGTGCAGTTTTCTAAGTCTTTAGAGGTCGAAGGAAAATCCTTCGATCGATTGCTAAAATTGTTTGAATGGTTAGATTCGAAACGATTTAATCAATTACTTCCATCGTTCGATTGCCATATTCGGTAAAAAATCCTTCGACTTTGATATTCAAATTTCGAAGTATTTTTTACTTCGAAATTCGACCCTTGATAAATCTGCCCCATATTGTTTGATATAAATTATGGCATGTAATGTGTAGCCCATTCTCCATAAGAGCACCAGACCCTTATGGTTTTATTTTGAATAAAAAGTACAAGTAAACAGATTACACAAATGGGGACTAATCTATGTTTACATGTTTATTTTTTTCTCTGATATTGTGTGCTATTTTAAAGAGCTGAGAATGCAAGCTGGCATTTGGTTATACAATGCTTTAGACCAGTATTAAAAGTATCTAAATTGTGTAAATGAACAAAGCAACAACACAATGTTACAGTGCAAATTTTGGACCAAAATAGCCATGTGTTTTCCCCAGAATTCCAGTGGGATCACATACTCATGCTAAGTTGCTTTCACTGTAACCTGAACTTGATACACGAATACAGATGCAAATTAGCATACATTTCAATCAATTGCAACAATTCCCTGGATTGTACAACTGTCCATTAATAATGGCATTAGCATATGATTCATTTGCCCCAAGTTACTTTTAGCTATAGACACAACTCTGAAATTATAGGCAGGATCAGACTAACAGTAAGTACCTGAAGAGTGTAAATGTGTGCTCAGTATTGTGGCTATTTGTGGGCTTAGCAAATTGTATTTGTAATCATAAATGTATTAATTCTATTTCAAATTATTCTGAGATCTTACACCACAGGCTTTGTTCTTGACCCTGGAGGGCACAAGTGGAAGAGTACTAAGGGGCACAAGAGATGTACTCTGCACTTATGCTGGGTGAAAAATCTGGTTGAACTTAGGCTTTTTAAAATTTGCACACTGCATGGGGCATTGTAAATGAGCTCTCACATGTTCCTTGCCTGTTCTGTATATGACAGGCAAGGCACTGTCATTCAGGCAGTGAATTGTGTGTGTTGCAGCATACTAATGAGAGGAAGTTTTATTCCACAACTAGCATGCTGGTTTGACTATCTTTATCAACGGAATGTCCACGGATATATAGTTTGATTTAGTGATTTTTTAAACATGTTTTTACAGGTTGGGGCCCATGGGCTTTCGTTGGCTGCCTTTTTAATTGTAACAGAAATATTATTTCTAGAGTCACTAGCTTTTCCTTTCTGCTTTAAAAACTTGATAGATTCAGCCATATGACTTGTGAATCATTGGGGAACAATGCAAATGCCTAGCAACTTTTGGTGCTGAAACACGAACATGCTGTTAAAGTGGTAGCATAACTCTACAAAGATTATATATTTAAAGGAACAGCTAGATAAAAGTTCATTTTGCTTGAAATGACACAGAAGGTACAACCCCTCCCACCCCCTGCCACTGGTGCAGCCCCCTCAGCCCCCAACCCTGCTTGTACCTTTCTTCCTGGAATACACAAGGTGGTCGGGCCAGGAGGGGACATCAGAGAAAGGCACGGGAGTGTGTCTGGGCCAGAAGAGCCCACCAGGTGTCCCACTGGCCCAGACTGACCCTGCATATGTGTTTTACCAAGACATGTATTCAACACATATGTAATAGAAGGTGTAAAAAATTGTCTAGATAACCAATGCAATATAAAATATTTTTAAACAGGTGACAAGCAAATGCTATCTGCTGATTGGTAGTTACTGCCAATTAGACCTGTAGCAAACTTTGCAACTTTACATGACCCTCCCATATATTAATCATGTGGCATGCTATGCAGATTGAAGATTAATATATTAAGTTCTGGGTGTTCTGGAGGTAGTAATACACCTGTTCCCCAGAGAAAAAAGTTGCATGAAACTTATACACAATAGCTGCAACTTTTTCATATTGTCGCACAAAAGCCAGTGTCAAAAACACCCGAAAACTTTTAAAACCGTGAATCAAAGAAAGATGTGACAGTTGTAAAAGGGGATACCTACCATTGACTTCTACATGATTTTGACAGGTTTTAGCTTTGTATTCAGAATTGTCAGTTTGGTCACATAATATATCCTGGAAAAGTTATGTATTTTTTCTACAACTCTTTCAGATTTTTGGTGTCAAAAAGCCCAACCCGAAAAAGTTGGGGTTTAATAAATCCAGGTTCACTAAATCTAAATTAAATTAAATTGAATTATTTATTCATTTTTGCTCAAAGAAATAATTGATTGCATTGCCCATTTCCCCAATTCTAATCAAGCGCAATCAGTTCACAGAAAATAAGGTGCAGACAGACCTGTCTGATCATATTAAGAAAATGCTAATACGGTCATATATTAGTTGCTTCCTCAGCCTAATATTTCCCTCCTACTATAAACATCCCAACCACAATGTTTATCAGAAGTGTTTTGCAAATTGCTGGCTCGTGCTGGAATCAGCCAGTTAGACAAGGTGAAATTCCCTGAGTGTGTTTGTAGCTGGAATTAAACTGAGGAACTCAAATAAATCATTAAATGTATAAACATCTGTTTAGAAAAAAAATAATTAAGTATGTACACAGGTTTTTTTTATATCCAATACCGTACACACCTGATAATAAAGGTCCCAGGCTTATCTATTTGATCCAAGTGTAAAAATGGAGAATTACAACTACAAATGTCTAAACAAATGTGTAAATGTTGGCACAAAATAGTTATAAAAGTAGTAGAAAATATAATTATATATATATATATATAAAGCTCTGTTGTAGTCCTTTGATATTCTGCTGAACTGCAATATATTTCTAGCTCTGTAATGAATGTTAAGATGTGAAGAAAGAATGCAAAGGGCCCATTTACCATTACTATGGCATAAGTGCTGGATTCGAAGGGGTGCAAGTTTGCATTCCTTAAGGTCCATACAGGTAACACTTGTGTCTGCATTGTTGGGACATGTAAGCTTGTGCATTATACCATGGTCTGTATAAAAATCCAGCAGAACATTATCCAGGGGATATTTCTCTGGCTTTAAACATTTAAAAACTGTTAACCTGCCCACCTCAGGTGTTCATGCGTGGAACATATACACGAATGAGCATAAGTTGAGAAAGATAGAATTACAAGCATAGGACCTAAAAAATGCATGAGTAGAAAGACTTATTGCAGAAAGGGAATGTGAGATAATTGGTAGAAAATAAGGGATCATTTACAAAGGCTCTTGCCAGGAGTCTAAAGGCACTAAGGGTGCAAGACTTCAGCTTTTGCTGTTGCAAAGCATTTCTGTTTAAAGTTGGCTGTATGCTGCACCTGATGCCAGATAAATAAATAAATTCAAAATCAGGCGCTAGCTTCAAAGTGCAGCATTGGTGGGTGCAGAGCCCCTGCTCCACTCCCTGTTAACAGTCACCCCTAGTTTTTGCCAAAGTGGTAACTCTATACAACCTACTTCAGTAATATATATAATATATCATAGAAACCTAGAGCACAAAGTCTATGGGCTAATGGCTGACTTAGGCTGCACATTACATCTTCTAAATCAAAGGTTTTCAGACCATTCTAGTTCACGGACTCCTTTTCAGTCCATCACTTGCAGAATGTTTCTTTTTATTGGAAAAACATACGTTTTCACCCCCAAATCTTACCTCTTTTTTAGCCTTCAGTCTTGGGTTCTTGTGCACGTCTTATTGGGCCTTCCTCATAGGGCCAGGGCAAGGCCAAAGTTTGCAAACTCCTACTTCAAATTATGACAAATATTGCCATGACAATTATGTAACTGACAGACAATGACACATCTTTACGAACAAGCAAGTAAATAAGTGTGCAAAACCAATAGTAAACCCCAGCTAACCGAACCGTCTTTAATAAGGTTGCCACCTAGCCAGTATACAAAGGCCTGTCCAGTAAATATTATGTTTAATGCCAAGGTATTAATAGTGAATTATGATAAAAACTAGGGATGCACCAAAATTAGAGAAACAAGAGGGAAAGAGAACTATAAGATCAGCGCATAACTTGACTTCTATGTTAGTGTGAAAAAAAAGTCACATTTTTTGGATTCGGATTTGGTTTGGCCAGGCACTTGGATTTGAATCAAAGCGAATCCTGGATTTGATGCATCCCCAATAAAAACATGGGATGGGGAATTTGTACTTTCCTGAAAATATGGCAACCCTAATCTCTAGAGGTGTATTAAAATAAAAATCCCACCCTCTCTATTAACCCATATTTGTCAATCATTTATAATGGATTTTTGGTTCTTTCAGTCAGCATTTTTTTAATATTGCAGTAACCCACTCAGGTCCTAATGCCTGGACAGAACAATACAACCACTGTCCATCTTGAGATACAATTCTTAACAATAGCAGCCCTGTATTAGCATTCGTATATACAAACTTCTTTTTCAGTATATATCTGTAGTTGCATTTTTTCTTCTGGAGACAAGAAAACACCACTGAGTTTGGCCCTAATGGTATTGAGAAATACATAAAAAAAACTCATTGGTTGTAGGAAGGTGGGAAAATCTTAAAAATCCACTGTTTTGCAAGTGTTCTAATCTACTATCCTTTATAGTTATATCCCAGTGTGTATTGCCCATTGAATCCAATTACTAATCCAATTATACTTTACTATTCCTAAGGACACGGCTCCCTTGTGAACTCTGAGATGCAATTGTGAGAAATGTAAGCTAAGAAGGGGCTGAAGGGTGCTAGCCTGGGCACAGCAGTATCATGTCTGAATCAGAGGAAGTTGGGATTAAAAACCCAGAATGAAAAAGGATTGTTAAGAATTTGTTTAGGATGTGGAACCAACCCTTCCTTTCTGAAATACTGGCTTAATAATCACCTGTTGTTAATAGTAGCAGATATTCCAATGTTGGAGTTTTCAAAACTAACACAGTTCCAGCACTCATAGATATCACATCATATAATATTGGAAATGCCACCTTCCTTCCAAAATTTAACCCCTCGTCATTCAATGAATACCAAAAAAAACCTCCTGGAATAGACAGATAAGAACTGCTAGGTTTGGAAATGTAATGTTTTTTAAAAGTGTTAACATGAGACTGACAGGACAGATGGTTTTTAGTTGTCAGTGGTTCACCGTGATTAATGAGTCTAATAATTTTTATGTTATGTGAGGGAGGTCTGAGTGAAAATGTGTACAGTATACAACAAAGCCAAGAATTCAGAATGAACTAAAACATGTGTCTGTTTTCTGCTGAGCACAGCCTATCTATCTTCCTCACTTTGCGGCATTTTTTCAATGAGTGATTGAAGTGGGATAAAGTTCCCTGTGGAAATAACGTTAAAGTTGGATTGGTTAAGCGAAAGAGGAAAAAAACGAGACCAGAAATAAATGGTGGTTGAGAAATGTCATGTTTTCCAGGCATGCTAAATTCGGGTCATTACTGAAATGAAAGAAGCAATGTATAAATTCCTAATTCTTTACGTGGAGAAGCCGCCCTAAGGCAGTAAGGAGGATTTCCCTCCTGTTTATATTGCAGCACAAAAAGAACTTTCAAGATTATCAATGAGTGCACAGAATAGGAAAAACAGAAGAGAATTGTTGATAGCTGTGTTAAATGTTAAATACATTTTCCCTGCCTGTGTAAACCTTTAGTGTGGTAATTTGCAACAAGCCCCAAGGGAACCCTTAGTAGGCAGAGCTTTGTAAACATTCCTGCTGAAACACAGGTGGGTAAATCAAAGGTCAATCAAATAATAAACCTACTGACATCTATGCATGTAACGTCTACAATCTAAACTGTATCCAGTCCCCCTAAAAGTGAAATCATTTCTCTATAATGTCTAGTTCACCCATGCAACCTGAGTCAGCATGAGGCTAGGAAGTTAGGGCTAGCAGTCAACTATTATGTTGAAAACGAACAAGAATTATGTGGTGGATTTCAATGTTTTATTGCCATTGAGGGGATTGGCATCTTGGTAAATATATTGTTGCCCAATTGGGGGTTCATTAAAAAGTAATGAGAATGTATGTGAAAAAAATATCACAGGTTATACAAGATCATTGGAAAGTATTCTTCGATCAGGAGTGTGTAACTGGTGAGACTGATGCAGAAAAGCAAAGATGGGCCTTGTCATAGATTTTGATGACTTGATGTCAAAAGGTAAATTATGAAATGATCTGTCCTATCTAGAAAGTGAATATTTCAATGACAATACAGACTTATTTTTCTGAGTTTTATCATAAATGATAGATGTGTCAGTGAGCCAAATAGATGGGCCTGATTCAGATTTATTGTGCAGCTGGAGCGTTAATCCGCCTTTAGCCTTTAGTTTCTAACAATCATTCTAACACAAATGTTTTCCTTCTCATGAGATCTTCAGTCTTGTGCTTTTTTATTAAGCTTGGTTCTGGAGTATGTGGACACATTTGCGTCTGGGCAGTAAACCATAGCAACCAATCCGTGTTTTTTTAGCCAGCTGCAGTAAAATCAATCATCTGATTGGTTGCCATGGGTTACTGCCCTGGTGCAAATTTGCCCATTGTTTATAAATGACCACCACTGTCTTATAAACTTAATGCCTTGAGCAAATTGGACCAGCCAGGCTGGTGACAGGGGCTCCACACCAATGAAAACAGATGAAAACAGACAGTTGGTCCTTCTTGGTATCTTGTGTAGTCCAGGATGTTGCTTTAGCAGATTCATTAGATACAGTAGCTTCAAGAATGGGGTTGGATGGCTTTTTGGCAAGTAAGGGGACACAGGGCTATTGAATAAAGCTCTCAGTATAAGTTGATCTAGGGAATGGTACTAATGCCACCTTGGCTTTTGGATCAATTTTTCTCCCCCTGAGGAAATTAGAGATGCTTTAGATGGGTTTTTTGTGCCTTCCTTTGGATCAAGTAGCAACTAGACAGGTTTTATTTAGACATAAAGCTTGATTATGATGGGCCTGTGCCTTATTTCAACCTAACTTAGTATATTGCTATGTTTAGATATACAGGGTGAGTTTTTAAGTTAAGTTATTATATAGAAATACAGTAGTGTATGATTGAAGCACTTTGTCATTTTGGGGAAGAGTTATTACAGAATTATTTCTGTTGTTGTACAGCTTCATACGATTGACCAATGGGTGACAAAAAAGTTGTTGGTTTGGTTATTTCAAAGCATTGGTTAAGAGTGATCGAGATTATTTATTAACCCTACTCTAGGCGATCTGTGCTTAAAGTCAGGAGTCTGCAAATGAGCTGAAATCAAGGCTAATAATAAAAGGGCCAGTATTATTTATTGTTATGACAACAGCCTGCCCATCTTTTTCCATGCGGTGGCTGATTTTCCAATATACTACTTCAACCTCATCAACATTATCATTATCTTAGTGAATTCATGGTAAACTACAATAAAGCCTATAGAGCCTAGCCTGGACAGCTATTGGTACAACTTAAGCAGCTGCCTAATAAATCAAAATATACATACATATATATATATATATATATATATATATATATATATATATATATATATATAAAACTGAAGGATGGCACTTCGTTTCCACTGTATGCCCAAGTGCAAGGTAAATTTCATACATTCTCCATGAAGACCAGCAACACCGGGACTTTTGTGCAAACAATGAAGATTATATTTCATGCGAGCATATAAACAGCCAACGTGACGTTCCGGTTCATTCCAGGACCTTTCTCAAGGCAACCACACCCACATTTCATCAGGTATAAATAACCAATGATAACCAACCAAGTAAGGAATCACATCACCACATTAAAGTGACTAGTGCATTATAAATTACAATAAAATCCATATATGAAAGTGCTAGCCATTAAGGCAGGGGTGTCCAAACTTTTTGCAACGAGGGCCAGATTTGGTGAGGTGAAAATGTGTGGGGGCCTACCCAGAGCTGGGCCAGAATGCCCAAGCACCCTAGGCAACCGGGCGGGAATGCACGAATTGGTGAGTTGGCACTTGCGTGCATGCGTGAATTGGCGTGTACGCATGGGCAGAAGCACAGAATGATGGGAAAATACCACACAGTCGGGGAGAGAGGGGACCGGACATGGGGGTAGGCAACAGACCAGGTACATGCCTGGCGCCCCCCCAGCTTTGTGCCCTAGGCACATGCCTACTCTGCCTACCCCTTATTCCGGCCCTGGGCCGACCATTCAGCCTGACATCCTTTGAACCATTAACATCATTTAACTCATTTAAACAAGCAATCACATAGCGGTAGCAGTAATATTTGGGCACATTAGTGAAATGATCTGCCACTTGGTCTATACTGCTGCCTGTTTGCTGAAGGTGTTAGCAATAGACACGTACTGGCATGTAGTGACGCCATACTTCTTTAGTTTACTGTACTGGCACGTCAGTACGTCTATTGACACCTTCAGCCCTAAAGAAGTATGTGAGAGCGGAGCGTCACTACGTTCCAGTACGTGTCTATTGCCAAAACCTTCAGCACACAGGCAGCAGTATAGACCAAGTGGCAGATCATTTCACTTATGTGCCCAAATATTACTGCTACAGCTACACGATTCCTGATCGTACTGTGCTGGGGGGGGTGACATATTTTATTAATTCACGGTGGAGGCTGAGGGCCGCTGTAAATTTGAAAAAGGGCCGCAATTGGCCCCCGGGCCTGACTTTGGACAAACCTGCATTAAGGTAATTAGGATACAGTCTAATGTTGCTCCTAAATTATCCTCTGTAAATAAGTTCATATTTTAAAGGTGCAATAAATAATAAAGTTAAAAACATATGCTATCCACAAAGCAAGTAAGCATATCATTTACAACTACCTCCTAGCTCTCTAGCTCAATATTTTGCCCCCCCCCCGTCTGAGTTAGTTGCTTATTAATTAACCTCTATATTACATCAGTCATATAATTACCATTACTATTATTAACTCGATCATTCCTAAACATAGATACATAATTAACTGCTTTGAGGTTCAGATATATAGCAAGGTCGCGAAAAGCGGTATATACATCATCCCTCCCTGTCAGTATACCATATGATTCAATCTGTAGACAGAAAGCAGTTTAGCGCTATTTAGACCCCTAAGGGCTACACAGTCCAATTCAAATGTCCAAAAGCCTCTCGTTGGAGTAGCATGCGATCAATATTTCCCAGCCACCTGAAACACCTCCTGGACTCGCTCCCTAGATCCCTAATTTTACGGGAGGTAAGAATAACGAGCGATGAGCAGGAGAGACGGATAAAATGGCCACACAAGTTTTGGAAAGGGGCCACACGATGAAACTTATAAGTGAGGTTAAACATTGGGCAAAGTCCCTTGATCGTGTTGAGGTATTAAAAGGTAATGTGAACCGGAAGGAGATAGCGTATTTTACCACCACATACAATGTCCGCTCCCCTCTTATTAAGAACTCTGTTTTACAGCATTGGCCGATCATAAAAACTAATATGGAATTGACTGCAATCAACATGAGTAAGATCTGTCTTGGTCATAGAAGGAACAAAAATCTTTAAGATCTACTATCACTTGCAGATCCGGTAAGCAAATACAATAGCCCGCAGAAGGGAATACAGAAAATGGGATTGTTCAAATGTGGAAACTGTGTAATGTGTAATACGCTTATCACAGGGGGCAGAATTTTTCATCCACATACAGGGAGGAATTATTTCATTAGACAGAGACTCAGTTGTACGTCCCATAATGTTGTTTATATAATTAAGTGTCCATGTGGACTAATTTATTGTGGTAAAACTAACAGGCAATTGAGAAAAAGAATAAGCATGCATCGAGCCACAATTAGAGCTGCTTTGGACCCAAAACCATAACAGTATGTCAAACAGGACATATCCAAGCAACCTGTAGCACAACATTGGTTGCAGGCTAACCATCCGGCATCATCCTTTAAGTGTGTGCCAATTGATTGTATTCCGGGATACCCTAGAGGGGGAAACATTGATCGCTTGCTACTCCAATGAGAGGCTTTTTGAACATTTGAATTGGACTGTGTGGCCCCTAGGGGTCTAAATAGTGCTTTACAATTGAACTGCTTTTTGCCTACAGATTGAATCATATGGTATACTGACGGGGAGGGATGATGTGTATACCCCTTTTCGCAAGCTTGCTATATATCTGAACCTTAAAGTAGTTAATTCATACCTATGTTTAGGAATGTTCAAGTTAATAATAGTAATGGTAATTATATGATTGATGTAATATAGTGGTTAATTGATAGGCAGCTAGAGAGAGAGGGGGCCCCCAAAATATTGAGCTAGAGAGCTAGGAGATAGTTGTAACTGATATGCTTACTTACTTTGAGGATAAAATATGTTTTTAACTTATTATTTATTGCACCTTGCACTTTTAAAAGATTAACTTATTCACAGAGGATAATTAAGGAGCAACATTACACTGTATCGTAATCATCTTAATGGCTAGCACTTTCATATAGGGATTTTATTGTAACTTATAATGAAATAGTCACTTTAATATGGTGATGTCATTCCTTAATTGGTTGTTTATCATTGGCTATTTATACCTGATGTCCAGTGCCTGCTAAATTCTGCTGATTCAGAAGCCAACTAAAGTCAGCTTTTGGAAAAACTGCCAGTATTGATGGCAATATGTCTTACATGATCATGTACAGTATGCATATATTACTATGCATATCTAAATTCTTTAAATTAATATATGATGTGCTGCCAAGCAGTCTGTTCTAGTTACTGCTGCCCTAGTACATGATGTATTTTAATAGAATTGTCTTATTTTAATCCATTATTCTGCTGTGTATCATGTAAATCATGTAAATTCACACATTAAATCCACAAAATAAAACCCACGAAATCTGTAGTTGAACTGTATAAACATTAGGACGAAGGATAAAGAGGTTAAGTGAGTCATACATTTTAAAGCAGTTCAAAGTGTGGGATCAAAGAGGTGATGTAGATATGGCCAGTACATACAGCTTAATTTTGTAAAATATCAGTTTCATGTCATTAAGCATTTGACAGTTAGCAATAGATGGCCTTATATTACCAAAAGTTAGGCAATATGAGTTGTCAAAACGAAACCTGTTCTAGACTGTTACATGGTTAAATGTCATGGCACTGTAATTATAAAAAGTAGGGTAACCTGTATAAATGAATTTCCTCTAAAAGAAACCTGGCATCATCCACGCACAAATGGTGCCCACAAATGTGTGCCTTTGTTACTCTCTGTTCTCTGAAGAAAGCAACCTTCAATTAGCAATTATGATAAAGAACAAGGACACCTTTCTCTTGCACCAGCCTATGGAATGTTACATATGTTTTACATATACCAGTTGACATTAAGTTGTTTAGCTGACTGCTCTCCAAGACAAGGTAATAGCTCACTGTTACATGTAAAATAGCCACTAGAGGCAAAAGACTAGATACTAAATTTACACCTTTGCTTTTTCACCTGCAAATGACACACGTCCTATGCAGTCAGCAAACACCTGCGGTTGCAGATTTAACTATGGCAACAGTCTTAGTCCAAGAAACTGCTGGTAGGTAGTGATGGGAGAATTTGTCCCGTTTCGCTTTGCCGAAAAATTCGCGAAATGCTGCCAGCTCATTTTGGACACTGACGTCCGTTTTTTTGGACGCCGGCGAATTTTCACGGCAGTTTCGCAAATTTTTCCACCAACGGCGAAATGCGGGAATCTGCAGCGAATTTGCACCTGGCGAATAAATTCGCCCATCACTACTGGTAGGCAAAGGGTTGAAAATGTTTCTTACAGAGTTTGTTTGATGCACTACACATGCACCTGACTTAGTGAATCATATTTTAAAGGAGAACTAAAGCCTAAAAGTGAATGTGGCTAAAAATGCCATATTTTATATAATGAACTTATTGCTCCAGCCTAAAATGTCAGCTTCTCAATAACATCAATGATCCAGGACTTCAAACTTGTCACAGGGGGTCAACATCTTGAAAAATGTCTGTGAAACTGACATGCTCAGTGGGCTCTGAGCAGCTGTTGAGAAGCTAAGCTTAGGGGTCATCACAAATTATCAAGCAGAAAATTAGGTTGGTCTGTGATATAAGCTGATGGTACAGGGCTGATTATTACATGCTGATGCTAATTGTACTGGTTTCTGAGCTGCCATGTAGTAATTATCTGTATTAATTACTAATCAGCCTTATATTGTGCCATTTATATTCCATGTGTACTGTATATTGTGAGTCTGCCCCTAAGCTCAGTAACTGACAGCAGCAAAGAGCATGTGCAGTGAATCAGCAGAACAGAAGATGGGGAGCTAATTAAAAATAATTTTAAAAAGCTATAAAAATTAATAATGAAGATCAGATGAAAAGCAGCATTGAATTGATTATACCGTAATAATACTCAAAAGCCATGAATAATTGTAAATGATATCCGTTGACTAGTGATGTCATCAGTTATAAACGGTGAGTAGTGATGTCATTTTTGTCATATGACTCACTAAAACTTGTTAGTTAAAACTTTAAGTTAACTTTTAGTATGTTATATAGTGAATAAAGTACCCCTTGTTGGAAAATATGAGGATATTAGAAATCACCTCGGAGTGCCAAGACCTGTATAAGGTATATGGTATATATGGTATATATGGTCATGGAACTTCTCTGTGACTTCTAATATCCTTATATTTTACAATAGGGCTACTTTATTCACTATATAACATACTAAAAGTTAACTTAAAAGTGAACCGCCTCTTTATTGCTGTTTCTGTCTTCTCCCAGAGATACACAATGACACTGACATCGACTGACTAATTAGTAGATAGTTAGTAGATAGTTCTGTCCATTGTGTCTGATTTACCAACATACAGTAGAATTTATAAATGAGCCATATGATTTGTAAGACAAACTAAAAGCAGAGAGGATCGTCATCATCTCCATATAATATACAGTGGATCTTTCAAAACTTTTTAGTGGCATATACTTTTTAACAATTCAAAAATTAAAGTTCAGAAATATACAGTGCATGGGATAAAGAGGACATGGGAAAGCCAGGTGCACCACTTATGGCACCAGATATCTGTTGCTCTTCTATCTGTGTTTCTAGCACACTTTCTTGGAAGTGACATATGGCACAGGTACCTTGCTAGTTTTAATTAAGTTGTTAAAAGAAATAAGTTGACTGGTACTATCTACTGTATATATGGTGTATCGTTCTGATTATACATATACTATTTTAAAAGTTGGATGAAGTCTGAATGGAGGCTTTACTGTAAAATACTACCAAAATACTACTAGGCTTCTCTTTGCCCCTTTATTATTGGCCCATTTATGAATTCATGTCTCTATGTGTGATAAACTACTTGGCTAGTGGGTTGAATGATTCTGATGTGTTAGTTCAGGTGAAGCAGTCAGACAACAACATGAACTTTTGGTACATTTATTAGAACATGGCAGGTAACACTGGCCTGCTCCATGCTGCTCTCGGCTTAGACAGGAAGATGAGTAAACAGGAATAAGATTCATACAGCAATGGCAAAACAGCAGGAATGCCCTTAACCAAAATGTCCACACAAGCAGATTACTACACCATGCATATCACCGTATATGGTCAGGACTGACATTAATCAACCTCTTTCATGTACCATTTCTAACATTCATATAGACAACATACATCAAAGCTGCTGAATGGACCAAATGCATTTGAGAAGATATTACTGTATGTTTTACTGTATTAGGACTTTTTATTCTAAGTAGAATAAATATTGTCATGATGCTTCAGGTATCAGCATGCAGAATATGCTTTTACTACTGTGAAATTCCATCCTTATTTTTATATATACACTATTCCTACCTACCTTTAATCCTACAGTTGGGCTTAAATGGATTTATAAGGCCTTCTTCAATTGAAACAAAGTTTGTGAAACATTTAAGTGAGGATAAAGGAGAGTATGCAAGTAGAACAGATGGCTCACATAGAGGGATTGAAAGCCCCTAGATCAGAACAGCATATAAGCCAAGTATTATGCCGATAAATAATTACATTAAAGAAGTCTTTTATAAAGTTGTCTAGGCAGCCTATATAGGTGGAAGCCAATATTTTTCCTATGAAAAACACTTACAGTCTTGACTTAGCAGAGGCAATGTACAGTTCAGGATAAGCAAAACAATATGAATTTGGGATTGTAGACTGGAAGTAAACAAGAGCTGTACTTTGCCCAAGGTCTTATTTTATGGAATCTAAAGCTCCATGGTATAGACATAGATACTGAGAAGTGTTTCCACTAGTTTTCTCAGCTTGTGTAAAGAGCCCCAGAATGTGAAGCACGTAGGAACGCGCTAGAGGCCAAATACCTGTGTTTCCCTCCAACCCACAACTTGGGGCTGATTCCTCAGGGTGTGTCTAACACCTGAGGCATTTCAAGGAAAGTGCTATTCTAGCAGTCTTTCCTCTCTAGTGTGGTTCATCTTAATGAAGTGGCAGTGATAGAACGAAGAGATATGAAGTTTCATTTATGATTGCTCCTAGCAACATGTGGCTTAAGCCTGTTTTGAATTATACGCAATCGCACTCATTGGCAAAGAGAACCCTGGAATTACAACAAGCTTGGTTGTGGCAGAAATCCTGGGGTTCCGCTAGTGACTTGCATCAGTGGCAAATACTAACTTGCCCCAAATTGGACACTAATGCTTTTATCACTGATACTCCCAGAAGTGTAGCTACTCAACACAAATACTGTGGAACTTGGCAACAACTTGTCAAACATATTTTTGTTAAAGGGATTCTGTAACAGGAATACATGTTTTTTTTTAAAAAAAAGATGCCCGTTAATAGCGCTGCCCCAGCAGATTTCTGTACTGAAATCTGTTTTTCAAAATCATGACATGTTGTTGGTTTCCCAGGTGCCCTCAGTCGTGTGACTTGTGTTCTGATACACTGCAAGTTTAAATTATATCAACACCCCTTCCTTTCCTTTCTTCCTTCCCCCCGCCTATTGAGAGAATGGTGGGAGAGTTACAAGATAACAACTCCCTGGTAATAATGAGAATAGCACAAAATAGTAAAGATTCAAGTCCCACTGCAACTGCTCCAGTTACATTGAGTAGGAGAAAAAGTAGCTTATTGTGACGTGCTGGCTCAGAAAGCAGAGAATTAGGCAGAATGATGTGAGATGAGTAAATTATTTGTAATTTAAACAGTGTAATTTAGAAATAAAAACTATAGCATAAAAATCTATGGGTTGGGAACAAATACCTTTGTCAATGGAATCAATGCACACTCATGGTGCATGTAATTATGATGGCAAGGTTTAGGCACCTTACCTAGAATGACAATTCTTTCTACACCGATAGCGCCACTAAGATGAAAAATGTACCATCTGGTACTAGCATTAGCAATGCTCCTCCCTGCCTGGTGCACATCATTTGCATTGCATTCCCACCTGTCCACCCACTCGCCATTCATTTGCGTCAGGCATCAAAACATCAGCTGACAGAAGGGTCTAGGGAGAGGACTGACTACCATGAACCTGACTTAATTAAGATGGCATGTCATGGAAAGGCACTGAACTTATTATTTTAAAGGGAGGGGGAGGGAGTTGTAGCTATGTGTGTGTGTGAATTTTTCCATCCACATTACAAGTCCATGATCTGGTGCTACTTTTTAGCTCTTATAATTTTTAATTGCAGATTTTATAAACCAAATAAAATTTTTGTTGCATGTGTAAAGGGACTCATTACTGTTAGCAAGTTTTCATGGGCCAAGATACCATACATATGTCATTTGCACCAATGTCTTCTCGTATTTAGTGTCAATACACCCATTACAATGATTATTACTGAGACCGATTTACAACTGTTTGTGTTTGTTACAAACCTTGTGCCTATTGTCTCATGCAAATTTTGCAATGGCTCTCAGTAACATAATTAAACCAGAATCCCAGGAAAACACTGCATTGGAGTCAAAAAATAAATATGGTGAATTTTTGCACTCATTACTTTATCCCCATTGATTAACACAGGCTCAAAGGCCCAAAGTTTAAAGCAAAATGACTGAATGCTCTTAACCAATGTGTTCATTAGGAGAGTAGAGAATGAAGATGGATGGATGGAAATTTTCACATGACAACGAGGTTACATATGTTCAAGGAAGGAATTATTATAGGAAAAAATTAACCTTGATTGGTGTGTGCCTTTTTTAATTCAGCTGGCATGTGATACTTTAAATCTCTTCTCTATGTCCAACAAATATCATTTTTTGCACTGGCAGCAGAATGATAGATATTCCCTAAATATGATAAAGTTCACAGGCAACAGACCAAGGAGGAGATAAGATGGATAAGTTCCTAGTGAAGAGTCAGCCACAGGTCTGTAATAAATACAGGCCAAAGTCATCTAACAGATGTAGCAGACACTAATTGAGTCATTAGCTGTCATTACCTGCTTTGCAGACTGCTCATTGCAAATGAATACAGGGGTTAATACGGAGTGCATTAAAGAATGACAGATGTGTGTGTATGAGGATATCTTTAATACCTGCAGTCCTGCCGGAGTTTGACTCATTTAAAAAAAATCACTGGTCTTTGGGGACAAACAATTTCCTACAGTGGAGGCATTGCAAAATGACTAAAACAACAGTGCAGTCATGATGATAACATTTCTGGAAGCTTTGTTAGGAGCCCATATGGCTTCTCACCATTGGATGAAACATCAATGGGCTTAGGAGTTTCTGACCACATGAATATGAGATGGTGAAGGATTAATCTACATGGACAGCTTGATCCCACAACCCTCCTGCACGTGCAGCTACGTCCTAGACATTTTATTTTATGACTGCCATGAATTCCAACAGTAGAGTTGGACTCATATTTCTCTTGATTAGTGAGTTTGTACCCAGGGGAGGTTTCAATCAACGAGAACAAGAGCCAACTCCTCGCAAAGGCTGCCAAGACCTGTCTGTGGAGGAAATCGGACTGAATTCCCTTACAAATTAAAGCCGACAATTAAAGAACAATGGGTACTATTTAATAGTTAACCCACTGGTTTTATAACTGCAGAAATGTGAAAAGTGCTTTTATTCTTGATCATAAATTAGAACCCTAATTTCGGTGACAGTATTGTGTACCAGTGATCTTCCTAAAGCATTGTGCTGTCCTGCAGTGGTTTGGTGATAATATCTTACAGTGAAAATTGATATTTAAAAAATTTACAATTTATTTACTTAAAAGGCATACTTTCCAAGCATAACAAACTAGCTCTTACAAGAGATGCAACACTAATTAAAAACATCTTCTTTTTCCTCCTGTTTCTTTGTATAGCATTTGTGTTTCTTAAAAACGTATAAGAAACAAATGGTGGCCCACAGTGTTGCAACACAGTAGTTCAGTACAGCTGCCATTAGGTGGTGCAGATTACACTTCTTTCCAGGCTAATATGAATGCATCTATTGGCTACCTAAACCTAAACTGGATGCTACTGTATATACATTTAAAACGCTTAAAAAACTGCAGCCAATAGCGTTTATAACAATTATAGCCTTGAGGTGGCTATTTGGATCCCATAAATATAAACTACCTAACTAGTAAATTATGCTCATGACACTATTATACTTTATATTTGCAATAAGAAATCCTCCCCTAAATATAAAGCAACCAAGTTCATTTGACAATGAAAAAGTATGGCCTTGACTTATAGACTTGTCGAATAAATTTATTCAGAAACTTTTGATAGGGAGGATCAAATACATTTGAGATGACATTTAATATATAAACATTTGAGATGACATATTAATAACATATAGTTTAAAAGCAGATGTTTGAATAAGAAACCTCAGTAAGATTATTCAGTCTTAATAATGTAACTGGGACTAATATACAGTCCACATAGACAATCTGTGGCCTAAGCCATTTTTTCAGTTTTTGTAAGCTGTGAAGAAAACTCCATCCTATGCATGTGCTCATTCAGACATACAAATAGGTATTACCATGGGTAGCGTTGTACATTATTAATTTCTCTTTGGGTGGCAAACAATATGTCATTTAGCCATCAGTATAGCAAATATAAGAAATCCTACCATTCCTACCCTTTTTACATGGAGAACCTACCATTATATCAGTTCTGTAAGAATCATGGTAAATTCGACAACAGGCAGGCACCACTCCAGAACACCAATCGTGAAAATAGTAGAATCCAAGAGCCAAAGTTCAAGTATACAAATAAAACATTTCTTTATTTTACATTATGTCTAAAATATAAAGCCTTACGCGTTTTGTGTCATCCAGGGACACTTAATCATAGGCACAGTGTCCTTGGATGACACGAAATGTGTAAGGCTTTATCTTTTCGACATATACTATATTCGGTATATTTATATAAAATCCCATTAGTAAATAATATAGAAGCATGTTACATGGTAGCTTAGCAACCAGTGCCTTCTGCATTAGAAGTGATTAATAATAAACTCGGTAGCATCTACTTTCTGATAATGTATTGATGATTTCCCACAAACCCTAAGCATAGTTTCTCCAACAAGAGTTCAGAGCACACTGTGCAGCGTCGTTGATACTCAAGAAACAGGAACCTTTCTCAAATCTTTCCTAACCAAAAGAACATCAGAGCAGCCTCTTTCTCCTGACAACTTCCTTGAATATTTGATGGTCAGAATGGTCAGAAAATGACCAGCAGGTGGTGCTGTTGTAACAAAATTCATTCATGTTAACCGTACATGTTTGCCTTAATATCTTGGAATGAAAATAAAATAAATAATGAATAGAAAATACAAAAGTGCTTAATAGCACTCTCATCAATTTTACATTCATTAAAGGTTTACTTATCCTTTAAGGCTATAATTGTCCTTTAATGTCATTGCTAGTACGCAAATAAATATTAATTCTTATCAATTGCTAAATTTAGCATCAACTGGGCAACAATGTTTGCTTGATAGCTGGTCTGCAAGGTTGAATACAATGTATCACAATCACCAAAATAACTGAAGTGAGAGTGGCTTCTTCAGGGGCATAGGTGGCGCAGGGTCGTGGTCCACAAGTTTAAATAGCCACAGTCAGTACCGCACGACCTCGCACTTCCGGCGATCATACGTCACATACGATCCTATTTTCATTATCAATAGTAGGCTGCTTCTATCGCTAACAATTTTTAATCTGAACTCAAAGAGGCTATTTATTAACCCTATATATATAAAAATACACCATAAGCAATTGTACATTATAGAAATGGGGAGAATGTGAACCCCTCATTGAGGCCCACTGGAGATCTACTATTCATTGCATTTATCCACCTGGCCTCAGTTTGTAGCAATTTCTTATTAACATTGCCCACCCTCGAGGTTTGATTCAGTTGTTCCACTGCCATGAACTTCATTACAATTGTATTGCCATTATGGCATTCATTGATATGGACTGCCACTGATGCATTGCGTTTATGCTTGATGTCCCCTACATGTTCTTGAATTCTCCTGCGAAATTCACGTAATGTTTTGCCCACATAATGTTTTCCACATATACATTGCATGATATACACTATGCATGTGCTTTTACAGTTCATGTCATTTTTAAGTTTGTACTCAATATTGTCCCTTGTTAGGACAATCGTGGACGTTCTTTCAATGAGTGGGCATGCTATACAGTTTCCACATTTGTAGCATCCTGTCATTTTAGATGTTAGCCATGTAGGTTTAACAGAATGTGTATAATGACTGTGGGTTAACTTGTTATGTAAATTTTTGCTTCTCCTGTATGTGATCAACGGATTCATTCCAATTACAATATTCTTCCATCACTTCAGGACAAAGTCATACAACAAGCTGGCAAGTCACAGGGAAGTCAATGTATCCCAAATTTTGACCGTTATCAACAAATCACAAGGACATTCCTGCAAGATATAGTCATAAAACTAAGGACAATTTGGAGTTATTCTTTTCAGTTCCAGGCCATTATTGTTACTTTTTGAATATGCATGTGAGTCAAAGGACCCCAGAAAGTTATTTGTATTGACCTTTTAAGATGTTTGTGTATACTTATCGTATTTCATTTAAACATTTATTTTCCATTGACTATCCAGTTTCAACATTCTTTTTTCATAACCAGAATATTCCTTTCCCATTATTCATTTACAGACCGCCACTGAGGTTTTTTTCCACTTGAGCGTTACATTTTGTGAACTTTTTAGCATAATTGTACTTAATGTTCAAGGTGAGGTCTAATAAAAATTTTACAAAGAAACAAAATTATATTTACACATAGTAACAGATTTCTGGCCTGTGCTGCACATTTTTGTCACTGTGGACTTCTATAATACAATGCATATTAAAACATAATTTTAAACTGCTGTATTCTACAGTTTGATTTTATAGGGGAAAATATGATTTTTTAGAAGTTTGGTATGTTAAAATAAATGCATTAAAAGCACAAGTCGGAACTACAGGACTCAATTTGAAACGAACATATTAAAAATATGTGTAACATAGGGGTTGAACCCTCAGCTTTCATCAGTAAGCTGACAGAAGGTGACAATGGCAATATGTATGATTCAAATGTATGTCTTTGCATGGCCAGCATAAGCAGACTCTGCCACAGTATTAAAACTTGGCACCATGGGTTGATTTTCTCAAGAAAACAGGATCGTCCCTTTTTCTCGTCAATCCATTATCATGTACAGTGTACAAAGCTCTCAGTAGTAATGCAACAGCTTAAATTTTTTTGTGGTCAAGATGTCCTATGTTTCACTGCCAATCTGGGGCGCGCCGCCAACGAGGCGAGTTGAGAAACTCGCCTCAGGCGGCACGCCGGAGAGGTTTCCGGGGGCGGCAAAAAGCTTTACTAATGCGAGAGAGCGCAATTGCGCTCTCCGCATTAGAGTTCCTGCCTCCCCTCCCGACTGGTAAACCGGGGAGGGGGGCGGCATTGCAGGGGCTGCCTCAGGCGGCGTTTTCCCCTGAATCGGCGCTGCTGCCATTGTTCATATAGTATTGAATAAGTTTTTTGATATTTGCCTTATTTTTTTTTCATCTGCCATATTCTGAAAATTGCCCAATAATTTGCAAGACATTAAAGTGCAATCTTATTTATTATAATTGCCTTTTTTTATTTTTAATATTCACGTATTCTCACCCTTTATTATGCTTAATATTCACTTTCAATAACTTTCCACTAAATGGAAAAAAAAGTACAGTTATGGGACCTGTTATCCAGAATGCTCGGTTTCAGCATGTTCATGTGCTTTTTTCCATTACTATTAGGAATGCCATGGATTTCATATGCACAAATGTATATAGTCCTATCAGATTAATATGGAGTAGGGATGGGCGAAAATGACGCCCATAGACTTGTATGGCGGTGTGCTTCAAAAAGAAAGACACGCGTCAAAAAAATTTCGCCGCGTGACAAACTTGTTTTGACGCCCATAGACTTTAATGGGCATTGGCGACAATTCGCTAGCGCTAGACAATTCACCCATCCCTAATATGGAGGTGTCTCTCTCCACCATGTACTCTATGTCTATTCCCCAGGTCATATATGTCAGTTGTATTTTTTTAAACTTATTTTCTAGTAACAATACAGTATTTTAATTTCCCAGTCTGGAGAGCAGGAGAAACAAAAAGATAAATAATTTCATAAGCACAAGATAATGGTGATCAAAAAGTGACTTCTAACAAGAAAGTCCTCTTTAGGCCACAATTACTAATTATTACTAGTACTAGTATTAAATATGAAGATATTTACAGGAAGATCACTATGAAACATTGGAATTTCTTTTGTTTTTCTATTAAAATCAGTTACTCTAACTGAGCCTGTTGAGTGCCGTATTTTTTGCTACTATATATTTGCTAATATATATATTTCTATGTATATATAGATATATATATAATATATAGGTATATGTATGTGTATATATATATATATATATATATATATATATATATATATATATATATATATATACAAGAGCCACAAATAACCTGTAAATATCACAGTGCATAGTGATGTCATCAGTTAAATGGTGCTTAGTGATGTAATTTCTGTCACGTGGCTTTGTTGAACAAGACAGACAAAAAATAAATTATATAGAGTACAGTAGAACCCCCATTTTCAGAGGACCAGAAAAAAATGGTGTAAAATCAAGAAATTATATATACAACACAAAGAAAACTTAAACTAAGAGGTTGTAAAGGTTTCACTGTATTGTATACATTTCTAGCAGTAATCGTGGCCTAAAGAGGACTTTCTTGTTAGAAGTCACTTTTTGATCACCATTTTCTTGTGCTTATGAAATTATTTATCTTTTTGTTTCTCCTGCTCTCCAGATTGGGAAATGAAAATACTGTATTGTTACTAGAAAATAAGTTTCAAAAAACAAACAATTGCAATAAAAATGCTTTTTCAACCTGCAGCAGCCTAACACATTTTATAGTGTACAATGTGAGGCAAAGCCAAAATATACAGTATTTGTTCATCTAACATGGAAGCCAATTGAGTCGTATAGTGGCAAATTATTAATTGTGGGATTAGTTTTCATGATTTTTGGCAATACTAAAAAAGAAAAAAATGAACCCAACCAACACAAGAAACAAATACAGGCTTGTTTCAATTCTAAAGGCAAGATTTTACCTTTTCACTGTTAACAACTATGTACAGTATAAACCAGAAGCAGATGCAAATTCTAGCAGAGTTGGCTGGTGCTCTCACATATGTCCCAAAGCTCTAGGAGGCCCATTACTGTAGATCTAAACTCTGGTATGTTGGGAGTTCAGATAGTTGCAGGGGGTGATACCATGGCAGGATACAGAAGTCCTTCTAGACTTGGCAATTGAACACATTCCTGGAGAGCTACTGGACGCCCCCCTCAGCTCAGCCACAACTAGATTAGTCTTCTGAATTGGCATGCCTCTGTTACTGGCAACACAATGCTATATCTACAAAATGGTTTTAAGGACTTTAAAGGGCAGCTAATAGCAATTAATTGGAATGTATTTTCTATTTTGTGTAGTTTTAGATTTTAGATGTCTATTTGTCCTCTTTCCAAACTTCAATTGTAAATGCTATCAGGTTCAAAAAAACAAGGAGAAAGAGAAAGTACCCCGCTTAGACAATCTTACTTGGCAGTTACTTATATGAACAATTTCAATACCTGTTAATTGAAAACTTAATATATTTAAGTGCAATCCCTCTGATTGTCGTTCGACCAATCACATGAATTATAAATTCTAAAGTGCGGTGCTAAAAATTAATTACACAATTAATAAGAATTATACGATTAAAATGAATTGAAGATAAGGCGCAGTGCAATGAAATTCATTCAATTAAATAGATTTACAGAGTTTTTAAAAAACTATTTGATAATTTTGCCCACAGTAGAATCAATTATAAATTGTGGCAATATTATTTGATGAATGATTATACCTGTGTCCAAATTGGACTTGAAATTAATTAATAAAGGTTAAAGTGCTTTCCAGTGCTAAATCAATGATTTAATATAACTCAGGTGAATTGATTATAAATTCATTAAGGTAACTGCATTAACTAGGATAAATACTAAAAAACAATACTCAGGTTCATGAATTGAAATAGGAATATGGAAAAAGAGAGAGATGGAGTTGTCCCAAATCTACTGCCTAAATTATTTCTAATCCCTGGGATACCACAAAGGCAAAGAAGGCAGAGCAACCGGGACTGTGGTCTTGAATGTTAATCTAAGCCCTAAACTGTAGAGAGCTATAATGGCCTAAAACCCACAAATCCACGGCCTCCTGTAAGTTTAGTATTCATATAGAAGAGAAAAAGTGAACCGAGTACTTAATAAAACCTCCACCACCCCTTCAATTACTGTTTGACCCAATTTATAAAATTATTGTAAAAAGCTAAGATCAAGTGGATTCAAAACGCTGACGCGCGTTTCGCAATACTGGCTTTGTCAAGTCGTAATGTATAAATCCCCTAAGAGGCGTGGTTTAAATCACTTCCATGTTGTGCGTCATTAATTAGAGTATCGCAAGGCTTGATTCCGCACTTGTACCGGCTCCTTCCTAGAGCGTCTAGCTCTCGCAAGAGCTTGCAGCAGACAGATCTTGTTTATATGTTGCCATGGATACCGCGCAGTATTATTATATTCTTTAGAACGGGAAATCCACCAAATGGCCTATATTGTACATAATGAGAGTGTTTATATGAATGTATTCTATTTTTCATGATAGTAAAATGATTAAAAAGGATCTGATTTTGTTTCTGTTTTTAAATAAATTATGTAAATAAATTGTTCTAATTTATTCCATTTGGGGACACCGTGTTCATTTTAAATATCCAGTAACTCTCCCGTTTTAACAGGGCTTGTTCCAGGTTTCCTTTGCGTATTCCCAATTCCACCTTTTCCAATGCCCAGAATTTCATTCTCGCTGGATCCCTATTGTGTGATTTTTTAAAATGTTGTGCTACAGTAGAGATAGTTTTGTCATTTCTATTTTCATTTCCTGTATAGGGGATTTTGGAAGGAGTTATTGCAAGGGGTTTCTGGCACAAAACATAATGGTCAATGTCAGTTCCATTGAACTATTCAGGTAGGTGTTAGCTGAAACTGTGAAGGTGTAATGCAGTCTTTATGGGACCATGGTGACCAGGTGACACTTTCACGGTCACCCCTCTGTGAGTTTCAGGCAACGCTGACCTGAATAGTTCAATGGAACCATTGTGATTGGGTGGCTGCCTACCAAATAAATATGCCATTCTTTCTTACTGGAGTGCTGCCTTCATTTGTATCACATCTTAAACTGCAGCATACATGCCTTTACTGTATTTCCCCCTTCCTCTGGGTCAGCTAGCAGATCAGTTAGACTACTTTAGTTTTTTTTTTCAATCTCATCTACTATTATATTGTATTACTTTGATACTGCAGTGAAAAAAGCAGGACCAAAATATATCTGCATTATACCTTCTGTATGTAACATGTCTCATAAATGACACAGTTAGCATATCACTTGTGTTTTATGCGAAAGTATACCTGTTTCTCCAGCAGTGGAAAGTCGATGGTGAAGAAACTGTTAGCAGGGCCGGATTTACATAGCAGAAGCCCCAAGGCCCACTGCCATTTGTCGCCCCTGTCCCCTCCCCTTTATTCGTGCAAATTTTCATGGAGATTGTATCTCCTGTGCATCCCTAGTGTCTTTGAACCAATGTGGGTGTGGTTGGGTAGCATGCCGCCCCCCTAAAATCCTGCCACCCTAGGCCCGGGCCTAGGTGGCCTTCCCACAAATCCGGGCCTGACTGTTAGCCTACCCAAATAAAAAAATCACCCTCCGCCTATGTCTGTGCTGCTGTCGGTTACTGAGCTTAGGGACCAACTGAGCTAAGCTGCTAAGAGCCCACTGAGCATGTGAGTGTCGCAGAGGTTCCAAGATGGTGACCCCCTGTGACGATTTTAAAGTACTGAATCATTTCTTCTATTGAGAAGCTGAAACTTTAGGCTGATGCAATAAGTTCAGTATATAAAATATAGCATTTGAAGTAATATTCAGTTTTAGGGTTTAGTTCTCATTGAATGTGAATAACTTCTTGGAATGGAACGAATCGTGTCAAATCCATTTGTTGTGTTTACATAAAGTTAGGAAATCCTAATAATTCTGAACTACTCAATTTCATTGATGGTGACTGCACCCGCCAGAATTTTAAATGTGTGTTCCATGCTGGCATATTTAAATAATTGGCAATGCAAGACATGATAGAATCATGTGTAAGCCCTAAGGAAATATATTTAGCACACAGTAATATTTTTAAAAACGCCCGCTGCGTGGTTCTCTGGCCGGCGCCATCTTGAATTATTAGGGTGCGCGCAGCGCGTAAGGTACAGGCGCGCTGGCGTGATTGGCGCATTGGGCACATTTTTGGCGCAAACTTTGTCTGTATATGAGGCCCATTCTGACTCCCAGCCAGTGCCCGTGATAGAACTCTGTTTCTTGTGGTTTCTGATGTCTGATCCTGTTATTCTGATTATCTTGATTATCCGTGTTTGACCCTGCCTATATCCTGACTACTCTGAACTCTGTATCCTGACCCAGCCTGAACTTTGACCACTCTCTTGCCTGATCCCATCTGTTTGATTACCCAGTTTTGACCCTTGCCTGCCTGACGATTCTTGATATCTGCCTGCCTCGACCCAGCCTATCTGACGATTCTCTTGCCTGCTCCATTTGTACCTTTGCCAGCCAGAACATCTCGCCTTGCACCTCTCGATAAGTCCATGTGGCACCCAAGTATGCTGAGGGCTCCTCCCGAAGCCCAACGGTGGTCACACTACTGGTGAAGCCGAGCCAAGACCAGGGTGCTTGGCACTTGTTCTGGTATTGAGTGCCGGTCGTGACACTTTTGATTAGTACAATATAAGGTCATTACACAAGGGGGCACATTTACTATAGGGGCATTATGGATGTTTAGCGAAAATTCTCCAAAAAGAGAATTCACCACAACATCTCTTTTTTTCTATATGGCGAAGAGGACAATTAGCTAGCGGAAAAGCTCAGCGCTAGATATCATTCACGCTGTTTCGCCAAGCTAATTTTCACTCAGGCAAACAATAATTAATCGAAGTGTAAACTTTTCAATACGTTATCCTTTTTGCCAAAGCCTGGTTCTACCTGGCAAGTTAAGATGATGCTACATCCTTAACATTACTATGTCAGTGACATCATATCCTGTATTAAAAAGCACTGGCGTTTTTTTAAATATTTTAATTTGGGGTTATGTTTAAAAGTTGTAACTGTTAAATATATGTTATTTACAATTTTTAACCATTTGAAGCTCATGCCACACGTGTTTTAGGTTGGTCTTATGTCTAGTAAAATAAAGGATCTCTTTTGTCTTTATTTTGCTTCCTTGGACATTTAAATAAGAGTGGCCACTTCCAGCAATTTCCCCATCACTAATAAAGACATACATATGACCTGTTTGTAGTCACCATATTTAAATTGACATAAGCGAAAGTATGTTAACGAAGCAAGAAAATAATGCTGGCAAAAATTTGCTGAGAAACTTTCATCCTGAGGATTTTTGCTAGCGATATTACACCAGCATTCATTTACCAAGACAAATTTTCACATTTTGATGAATACGCGTTGTCGTAGCAAGATGATGTCCAAAAATTTGGACCTAAGTAAATGTGCCCCAAGGAGTACAAAATATAGTAACTCTATTCAATTGCTGCTGGGTAGTGATGGGCAAATTTATTTGCCAGGTATGGATTAGCGGGGAATTTTCACATTTTGCACCTGCAAATTTTTCGAGAAACTGCTGCAAAAATTAGCTGCAGAAAAAATTTGCTGTGACAAAAAAATTGCACGTCAAAATAATTTTGACGCCCATTGACTTGAATGCAATTGGACAAAAGAGTCACGAGTGCAAAAACTGTCGCGTGTCAAAATTATTTTGACGCCCATTGACTTTTATGCGTTTGGACAAAAAAGTGTAAATTGTCCAGCGCATAAAAATTGTCTTGCGTCATAATAATTTGGACGCCCATTGACTTTAATATTTATTATAAATAAGTAAGAACTGTTCAGTTCTTTAACCCTGTAAACAATATCTGCTTACGTGATGAATGTAAGTTCATACTTGGATAATTTGTTCCTTGACTTATTGCATAATAATTAATGGGTACATCATTTTTGATTGGTCATTATTATTGTCTTCACTTATTTAAATTGATTTACTTACTAATAAACAACAATCTTGATTATTCACTATTATTCATTCTATAAAGGAGCAATGTGGAAACGGATTAACTTTGTGTTGGGGTCATTTGGGTATTTCAGAAGGCTGACGTAAAATCTACCTACGGTTCAATTGTGTTGCCCCCAACAAGGTGTGAGTGACAAAAGTGACTTTCTGGCACAGGCAAATTAAGCCTGTTTCTACTGACAATAACATAACAAATTTTCAGTCTGACCTGTATGAAAACATTAAAGAATTGGTCATTCAACCATAGTTTCATAGTTCCAAAGAAGTATTCCACCTCATTTTGTTCTACTTGACCTCCAATCCAGGAGTTACTAGGAGAACAAATATTCTTTCCAAATCTGTCACTAACTTCAGGCTGGGCTAATCCAGCTACAAATCTGAGCTCCCTAGGGGGTAGAAGCACAGTTTTGAAACCACTGTATTAGTGTAACTAACATAACATACCTAATGAACCATCGTTTCATGGCTTTTTGTCTAAGATCAAGTGTAGTTGGGATGTACATCCTAGCTAGGGATGCGCCCGCCCCATGAGGCAGAGAACCTTTTGACCCTCGGACCAAAGGACTACTGTATGCAAGTAATTGAGCCCAAGTAAGGGCACACCTGGGATGTCTGATGAATGTGGGGAGCAGTAACACTGAAGGACACTGGCACATGCACACATTACAGAGGCACTATTTTTTGTACTATGTTCCTTTACCCTAGTCTGTTGGGCACTGGACATCAAGGATGTTTTTCTAAATCGGCTGATTTTTAGCTATTTATTTATATTTACTCCATGTGAGTTACCTTGCAATTCAGGCTGGAGGTGGAGACAAAAGACCTGGAAAGCATACAGAAAACAAGTTTATTTTAATATTGTTTTTCCCTCCAACAGCTTGGTAGAAGGAGACTGCTAATTGGGGGGGGAATAGAATATTTTTTTGTCTGTGGCGGTTCCAGAAACCTCTGCACCCTGCCCAGGGGGTACATACGTTAAGCACTGGTGTGGGACTAATCTTCTTTTGAAACATTTCAGATATATAGCTGTCTCTCTCCATATCTCTCTCTCTCTCTGTATATGACATTCAGTATTTAAGCTGAAGATTCCCTTTAGAATAAATTAAAATAGAGAGCTACTTACCATCCCTGACCCCCTGTGTGGCAATTAAAGTCTTCCCAAACACTGTTCTGCTGTTGCACGCCCCTTCAATCAAAGCACACCCCTCTGTAGAAATTGTAAAGAAGAAATGCTGAAAAGAAAATACACTTGAAAAGTAATCTGAGGGCTGGAATTCACTCTTGGTCTCTCCCCCTTCTCTCCTTCCACTCACCGCCCCTCTGTCTTAAAGAGAGTTTATCCATCCCAAATACTCACATGTAAAACTCTCCTCAGTGGGACTCTGCACAGCTGGCTGCTCGCTGCAAGGTGCAAACAGTGAGCTGCCTGCTGAAGTCAGCCAGCTGCTCCTTCACCAAAGAAGAACAGTATCTCCTACAGGAAAGAGGGACACATCACTGAACCAGAGACAAGAGCTGAAAGCCAAATAGTGAGTCATTTAAGGCAGTTTTTGGAACTGTTGTAGTTTTTGCTTCGCTTTGAAGTGCAGAATTACTAGAAACACAGGCTTCTATTTTATTTGGAGGGTTTATATTAATTTAAAATAATGTATAACTTGTAAGTAAAATCAAAATATGGCTGTCATCGTAAAACAAATAATTTCTTAGTGTCTAGAGCTAATGCAAGTAAAGTACTGCAAAGGGTTAATGTCAGCTGCCGACATCTTCTTGCCCAAGTATGACATTCTGATTTCTTTAAAGTGATACAGATACATGGCCGTGCTAAGTGCTTAAATGATATAATCCAGACTATAATGCAACAGGTGCAAATCTGTGCAGGGATGCTGAAGAAGTGATTTCTATATGTAACATGCCCAGATGTTTGTGTGCTAGGTGAGAGGGATATATCCTGCTGAATCTGTAGCTGCTATATGTGCCATGTGCATTCTGAAAAAGTCAACTGAGGTGTCTATGGATTTAAAGGATGAGAGATATAAAGTGATACTAATAACTCTGTGTTAATGAACTTAGAGCAGCAGGAACCCATGATAAGTATATTTCCCACTGCTATGGATAAGTTGTGGATCCTAAAATTTGTGTTGGTATATTTATACATATACATAAGCATGTGGAGATGTAGGTATCATATATGTTCATATATTGCGCAGAGGTAATTCTAGGATAAATATTCTTATATTTGTAGGACATGCAGGTTACAGTATACTGTATGTCCATGATGTCTGCATTTCCAACAGTGAATCAGGCACATTCCTTTGGGGGCATGCTCGTAATGAAGTATTACGTACATATCCTACAACAAATATGCTCTGAAGTGATGCTGACAAAAACAAACAGTGATGTGGAGTGTGTGTGTGGGGATGTTACCTGAGAATTATCATTATCATAGCAGATCCTTCTCACTTAAAAGGGGTCTGCACATATCTTATAGCTGAACAACTGATTGTATTACTGTAGCACATCTCATCAGTTCTTCTAAAACAGCAATACGGTTGGTATACAAAGCTCTCCATAATCACTCATGTATTAACAGGTAATATAAGGGCACAAGCACATTGAACCAACAGTGGTGGGGTGCTATTCAAGAATGACTTACCCTCTCCCTGCCTGACTCCCACTCCAATATTGGGGTACCTTCTGCCTCCTCAGTGGGACCTTCCCCTGTGAGGTGCCTCTCAATGCTTCTCTGGCCATGCTGCAAACTGTTTTTAACCAGAAATGATTTACAAGGGTTATTCACCTGGGCCTACTTTTGAAGTCCCTGGTGGACCTCACTAGGGCACTTACCCCACTGAGCTGCTGTATGAGCAGACTTGTTCCTGCCTCTCAACTCAAAGGTGTCACTATTATGACAGCTAGCCTTAAAGTAGCAAGACCTAGCCTTGTTGTAGGTGGTTGTATCACAGGGTCCTTAAATTGTGCTTTTTTTGGGCCTTTTGACTCCTGGCTTGAGCTCCTCCCACAAAGAGGCCTGGGGCAGTCCTTTCCCACCCACTTGTGGTGGGACCTCCCACTTTTAGAACCTTTTCACCTATGGGAACTCTTTCTTGCTACCTCCTACTGGCTAGGAATGCTCACTAAGTAGGATTCCCTTTACTACACTCCCCTCTAGTGACAGAAAGTAATCATTACATATACTGTAACTAACCCTCCCCCATCCCTTAAAAGTGAATACAGTGATTGAAGTATTTCTGAGGAGAAAGTGCATAAAACAATCTGTATTATTTGGGGTTTAATTGATTCATGAAAAAAGCTGAATTGGTTGCAGTCCAGTTTTAAAATGACAACTTGCCATCAGGGCAATTTTGATAACTATCCAATCTCATCAACTGATGATAAGTAGAAAAAGTAATACATACAAGCAGAGATGGTATGGATAAATAGCAAGGTGTTAGCTAGAGGTTATATAATAACAAATGTAGGCAGTGTAACAAGGTGTAGCTGTATTAAAGTGGTGGTTCACCTTTAAGTTAACTTTTAGTATGTTACATAATTTCCTATTCTAAGTAACCTTTTCATTGGTCTACGTTATTAATTTTGTATAGTTTTTTCATCATATGTCTTCTTCTTTCCAGCTTTCAAACGGGTGTCACTGACCCCATCTAAAAACAAATGCTCTGTAAGGCTACACATTTATTGTTATTGCTCTTTTTATTACTCATCTGTCTATTCAGGTCCTCTCCTTTTCAAATTCCAGTCTTTTATTCAAATCAATGCATGGTTGCTAGGGAAATTTGGATCCAAGCAACCAGATTGCTGAAATCGAAAACTCGAGAAAAAAAACTAAATAACTCAAAAAACAACAATAATAAAAAATTGAAGTCAATTGCGAATTGACTCAGAATATCATTCCCTACATCGTACTAAAAGTTAACTCAAAGGTGAACAACCCCTAAGAGTTATGGAGAGAAAAGGAAAAGTGAATGATTATATGGTTCAGTCATGTTGAACCAAAGCAGTCAGCATGTGTTCTACCTCCTGCAGTTTGAGTAAATAACAGGGGTCTTTAATAAGCAGCAGTCAAATCATATTGCAGATAACATATTTGCCTGCAGCAGTGCACCCATTTAAAAGGATTGCAGTGCTAAATTATTGCTTCAATGGAGTGGGAAAAGTATTGCTTGAGGTGTACTTTAGTGCTACTATCCTCTCAGTATATAATGTACTTCTGTGGTAATATCCATCTCTCACTTTATAATGTCCATTGAATGTTCAGAATTTTTCAGACGAAGGAAGTAATTCTTGCATCAAAGATACAAAGTATGTATCTGCCTACACAAAGCATGATACCCGTACAAAATGCTATGCTTTAAGGTGGGTGTGGTTTTAAAATATTGTGATATTCCAAATGGGCTTGTCAGAAAATTGCTGCATGTTCTGCATTACCCTTCCCTTTATTTGCCTCCAAATTTAAAAAATACTATGGCTTTTATTGAAATGTGTTCTGTACCTTATAGGCTTAATGCCTCCCCCCCCCCTTAATCAAAGTGAGAAAACTGGCAGCTAAAATGTAAATTTCTTCGGACTTTAAATTCAAATCAAATTTAATATTTCTTTTGAATTGTATTTATTTATTTATATTTTGGAGGGGGTTTCTTCAGTCAAGGTAAGTTTTTTCATTCTACTTACCAAAAGTGTGTTTTAAATGTGTGTATTTATTCCAAAATTGTTGCACGTTTGTGGCATATTCTATGGTTATAGTAGATATACAGTAGTTGCAATATACTCACAGTGTAACTAACATCCCAGTGCAGAGCAATCTGATTGGAGGACTATGGGCTACATGTGGCTCTCCAAAAAATGGTATGATCCCAAGCCTGCCCAAGAGTTCAACTGACTTTTGTGTATGACATAATTGCATTGATGTCTGGCTTCCCAAGATGTAGTATATATAGTGAATAAAGTAACCCCCTATAAGGATATTATAAGTCACCAAGGACCATATAAAACCACGAGACAGAAAGGCAGAGTGCTTTTATACAAGTCATGGAACTCTGAGGTTACTTCTAATATCCTCATATTTTCTAACAAGGGGTATTTTATTTATTATAATACACAAGTTTTAGTGAGTCATGTGACAAAAATGACATCAACACTCACTGTTCACTGATCACCATTTATAAGGCTATAATTTACAAGATATTCATGGCTTCTGTGTCTTATATAGTGAATAAAGTACCCCCTATTGTAAAGGAATTCCATGATCATATAAAAGCACAAGGCCTAAGGCAGAGCTTATACAAGTCATGGAACTCCGAGGTGACTTCTAATATCCTCATATTTTCAAACAAGTGTACTTTATTTATTATAATGCACAAGTTTTAGTGAGTCATGTGACTAAGCTCCGTTTATAACTGATGGCATCACTAAGAGCCATTTTTAAGAATATAATTTACAGTATATTCATGTCTTTGGAGTATTATGTATTATATATATATATATAATATAATACATATTCTGCTGCATGTGTCAGAAACCTCTCCCAAACTATTCCATATTACCTGCCCTCTGCCCTGTACAAATGTGTACACTGAGTTCCTGTAGATCCACATGCACCACCCCTGAGCAAGCAGTGATCAGCACACGGTGTGAATGCTCAATGAGCACTGATAGAGGAAAGTCTACACTGAGTAGAAGTTAAAGGGGGCTATTATATTACTATTTGGATATGTGATTGAAATCAGTTGTTCATGGAGGAAGGAGAATTAATGTGAACATTTCCTGGTGAAGCAGAATAAATAAGTGAATTTTAATATATAAGAAAAGGAAATGATAGGGGGCAGCCTGACAAATATTAGCTGCTAAATGCACAGTCCCTTTAGGCAAACTGAAAATTCAGTTACAAAGAGTCTGGCTGATCCATGGAAAGAAGCTTATCCCACATTTTAACCTAATCTTCATACAGTAGCTACACTGTTCACCCCAGACTGTATTCCATGTGTTTTCAAATCCACAATATTAGGGCCATCCAGTTTCTTGGGTAGCAGGCCTGTTAGAGCAAGAGATTCATTACGACGCTGAAAGATGTCCCACAAAAAGAAAGCAAGAAAGAAAGAGCAAAAGAAATCACAAAGAGGGAAAGAGAATAGAAAACACATGTAAAAGAGAGATGGAAACTAAGAGAGAGAGCGATCGAAAGGAGAACAGATATTTTGGGCAGACACAGTGGAAATGTGATGATATAAAAGTTTGGGTTGTTTATCCCAGAGTCCTGCTGCTCTCTGCTTGCCACGTGCTTTGGAAGTGGGTCTGGCACAGCCTTGGCAAGAACATGGGAGGAGTGTTCATATTCAGTCTGGCAATGACATGAAGACAAAGCAGTTATACTGAGGGCGCTCTGTGTTTAGACTAGGGGAAACATGGTAACTGCCGAATGAAAATGTAATACCTCAGCGTGTAATGTCACCAATGACTTTCAAGTAAGAGGGATCACTATTTTTGTTTTCCTGTGATCTTAGTTATATAATATATTACAGGGCTTTGCACTAGATGTGCAACTGGTGCCAGGGTGCAAAATGCTCAGCCACAATCTGGCCCACTGATTTATTACGATACCTCTAACTAACTATACAAGCCGTGTCTCAAGGAATATATCCTATAAGAAGGAGTAAATTGCACATTACATAAAATAATGTTCCATGTTAACTGCATGGAAGACTTTCCATTCCACATGTGATGCCATAATGATTTATCTCGTCAGATCAGTTCTAACATGGCAGGCCAGCTTTGTTTGAATTACTATTCTTTTATTCTTTATTTACCACACTCACAAATTAAGAGGGTCGGTAATTTGATCCCAATGAAATTGGCGAGGGACTAAATAATGTAACAGTATGCTGATACTTTATCAATAAAGCAAAATAATACTGTAGCAGTTAAAATTGGTGACAAGTACTGACAGAAAACTTATTGGGGAAGACAGAGGAGGCACATCACTGTGCAAAGCGGTAATACGACTATAATATATAACAAACTATGAATTTTATTAATAATCTTTCAGACAGGTAAAAAGTACTTTGGTACTGTTTGCTTGTGACTACTGGCAAGCAATATCCAATATATTTATATTTTCCTCTTAGTCTAAAAATAAAAGTAACATAAAGAAAGATCTACACATTTTTAGTACCACTATAACCCACTCACAGGTGGTACATGCCTGCCAGCCACTCTGCCTGTACTTTGCTGCCCATTTACCTGCATCCCCATCACTGGTCCCAGATAATCTCTTGTTAGACACTGAATGAAATCAAAACTCACATAGTGCAGCCCTTTAGATTAGAAGCCAGTGCCATAGTTTAAGACAACAATGCAATCACTTCCATACTGGAACAACAGTAGCACAAAGATATTGTCCTGTATGCAAACCCTAGTAAAATGATCAACTCATTGAAGTAATCAGGGTGGAGCTTAGTGCATGCATTGGCACCAGGCCAGTGCCACACTAGTTATATGCTATATTGCAAAAAAAATGGTAACTGCAATGGCATACTACAAAATTCTAGGTGCAAGTGAAATGTAGGCAAAGTAGCATTTAATTAAACATAATTCTTGTGCCTGGTGCTATACATTATACATTACTGCAGTGTAATGAAGCCCTGTACACAATATTCGAATTTCAAGCTATTTTTTGTGTACTTCGACTAGGGAATAGTCCAAATTCAATTAAAATTTGAAAAAAATTCAGAAATTAGAAATATCGAAATTTATGATGTACTGTCTCTTTAAAAATTCGACTTCAATGGACGGGTTATCACTGTGATATGGGTTAGAGGCTGACAAACACGACAGTTAACATGTTACTTATGTTGTTAAGTTTACACCGCAACATACTGACCATTTAACAATTTAACATCTCGTTACATGCGAGACTGACTGGTGACTCGATTTATGCATCCAATTAAATTAGCGGCATTCTGTCTATACCTTATGTCGTGACCTATGTATGATTATCTTACCTTGTATTATTGTTGCCATGTACTCCTGATTGATACAGTGTACCGAGTTGTACAGGAACTATGTGTCACCACCTTGAGATGGATGTAATTGTATCTGAATGTTGCTCGAATAAAAAAATGTTTTAAAAAAAAAAAAAAATTCGACTTCGACCATTCGCCATCTAAAACCTGCCGAATGGCTGTTTTAGCCTGTTGGGGACCTCCTAGAACCTATTTGGAGTCAGTTGGTGGACTTTGAAAAATCAACGGTTTTTTGGGAAAAACTTTGGATTAAATTCGATTGAATGCTCTATTTCTTCAATTTGTACAATTCGAATTTGGCTGAATACGGACCTACTCGATTGAAAATGGACCTATTCGACCAAAAAAAACCTAAATTTCGGTTGGTCTTTTTGAATTCGAATTTCGACGTTTTTTCAATTCGAAATTTGACCCTTGATAAATATGCCCCTTAGTATATCTTTATAAGAGTATATATTCATAAGAATATTTAGGGGCATATTTATCAAGGGTTGAATTTCTAATTGAAAAAGACCAACCGAAATTAAGTCAAAGTTTTTTTTTTGGTCGAATATGTCCGTTTTCGATCGAATAGGTCCGTATTCGGCTGAATTCGAATCATACAGTTCGAAGGAATAGCGCAATTGATTGAATTCGATTCAACGTTTTGCCCCCAAAAAACGTTGATTTTTCAAAGTTCACCAATTGACTCCGAATAGGTTCTAGGAGGTCCCCCATAGGCTAAAACAGCAATTCGGCAAGTTTTAGATGGCGAATGGTGTAAGTCGAATTTTTAAAGAGACAGTACATGATACATCTAGATATTCGAATTATCAGATTTTTTTCAAATTCGAATCGAATTTGGACTATTGCCTAGTCGAAGTACACAAAAAATAGCCTGAAATTCGAATTTTTTTCATTCGAAAATTCACCTCGACCTGTGATAAATCTGCCCCTTAATATTTATATCTAACTGCATATGGAGTGATCTACATTTCAGTTTATTCATAGAACAGGAGGGCAATATAATTAATTACAATATAAATCAATATTTTTACAAATACATTCAAAATTCAGTGTTAAGGCATACAGGGGGGGGAGGTCTCTGTTCTGTAGAGCTTACAATTTAAATGATTCAATATCAGATACCTTTATCTTTAAATGAACTCTTGGTATTATGCAGACAGTGAAATTCTCGTATAATTTGTAATTTCTTTTCATTTTTTATTTTTTGTGTATTCTGAATTATTTAGCTTTTTTTCAGTAGTTTCCCAGTTTGGAATTTCAGCAGGTATGTGGTTGCTAGGGTCAAATACACCCTAGTAACCAGGCAGTGATTTGAATGGGAAACATGACCAGTATTAAGAGAAGTAATAAAATGTGACAGTAACAATATTGAAGCCTCATAGAGCAATGGTTGCCAAGTCAGTGACATGTTTGACAGCTTTTAAAAATGAAATAAAAAGTGCAAAGGATAGGTGCTAAGGATTCTTTAACTACAAGTTACTAGCCTTTAAGTATTGAACTTTGCCAGGAGGGGTACCATGAATAGACTGAGGCTGTATTAATGCTTATGAGAGGACTGTGGTGTTGACAGTTAGCCATTTTTATTGACCCACTTGACTTTCTCACCAGCTAAAAGTAATTCAGCTGCAGGTTGATCTTGAAGACTTTACTTCTGATCTCACGGTATTCCCTGAATTCATGTGTGCCAATTCCTGCCCAAATTAACTTTTTCATTTCTTTCTTTTGCTTAAGGGAAATCTTAAAGCATGGTCATTAACATTTTCCTTCAGCTCAGACACGCTGTCTGGTATAAGCCACGGCGTTCATGAAATAAATTTCATTTTAACGGCTTGTGTCACAAGAACTTAGAACTATTTCTTCGTGTACATGTTGCAAACATTTTCCATAGACTTAAACCCAAAGGAAAACATCTGCTCAGTGTTCTAAGCATTAAGATTGCATGGGCAGCCAAAACATATAAGTTATGTCTGCACTAAAATATCCCCTTCTGTGCGTAAATACCATGACGGGGGGGAAAGGTCAGTGCAGAAATACACTAGCAGTGGTGGGTATTTAGCAGTGAATAAATCAGCATGGAAAATAAGTTCAGATGTGAAGAATTGGAACCTGTGGGGCAATGCATATAATATGTGTTTGATGAGGCGCGTAAACCCAGCATGCAGCACTGTAACTCCATTTGAAAACTGCCTTGAACAGGCAAATTACATATACAGGGAGTCCTTGAGCTACATACACCAACTTGCATACAACTCACACTTGCAAACAGAGGCTTTTACAGTAATGTACTGTGGTTTGCTTGGCCTTTATTAGCATTTTGCTTTAATAAATCACCTGCCCCAATCTCCTCTGGTGTGTGTTGTCTACTGTAAAGCCAAGAAAGGTAAAAATACATATGCACAGAAAGGTAAAAATAAATACTATGTTAAGACAAACATCTGTCTTGTTGCATTTAATAAGTAAATGTATATGTTGTAACTTACATACAAATTCAGCTTTAGAACAAACCTACAGACCCTATCTTGTACGTAACGGCCCAGGGTTATACCAGTGAGCACCATGGAGTGCTTCTCTTCCATCTTCCGATTTCTTTGCGCAGCTGCGCATACGCAGTAGAAAGAAAAGCTGAACTTTAACTAAAAAGTTGGCTATTTCTTTCAACTACGCATGTGTCTGCAGTGGGAAATTCAAAGCAAGAAGAAATCGTAAGAGGATTAGGGATGGGTGAATTAGATCCGTTTCGTTTCGCCAAATATTCGCCGGCGGCAAAATATCGCAGACGCCCATTTAAGTCTATGGGCGTCGAAAAAAATTGTCCCGCGGCTTCTTTTTTTTTTCGCGCACAACGCCATACAAGTCATTTTTGTGGTGAAAGAAGGCGAAAAAATCCGCCCATCCCTAAAGAGGATCGCTCCATGGTGCTCACTGTTATAACCCCAGCCAGTGATAGGAGCACCAGCCTGGGGTTTCAGGGAAGTCAATGCAATCACTTGGGGGTACCTAACATTTGGCAGCCCCAAGTGCAGGATGCCTTTCCTTCTCCTTTAAGTACAGGACTTTGTTGTGCCAGACAATTCTGCATAGATCAATGCCCAGTTTGCTGCTTACACTTTGCAGTGACACAGTGTGTGCTCCTCTGATAATGCCTATATTACTGGTAAATAAGGCAGGCTTTAACAGTAGGGTTTCCTTTTGCCTGATAGCATTGATTATATCATTGATACATTGTATCATTGATACAATTGAAAAGGCAGAAATTAAAAGCAGAGTTCTGTTCCATGGCGCTCCCCAGTTTGCAAGTTCTGAATAACACACAAGCTGGAAGGCATTCCGGGGAACTCCCCCAGCTCCCTGCCCTTCTTTAGGTAATGCTGAGTGAGTTACAGATTTGAACCTCAGGGCACAACCAATATGTTTTAATGGGACAAAGTGGAAGAAACATGGTGTTCTGCACATGGTAGCAACAGGGCTTGATGGAATGTAGTTTTAAACTGCAGGCAAACTATTAAATTGGGAGCAGCATTTAGTATTATGTGACTGCAGGTCTGTTTGAGGTCACATATGTATGTTGTAAATGGAGCTTAATCTAAAGCATGTAAGAAATAAGTCGAAGTACAGATCATACACAATTAAATGTTATTCAGCGGCACTATAATGTTACACTGAAAACCTGCACTGTTGGGCTGTTGAGGAGTAGAGCTGGGAACTACTGATCATTTGTTTACAGGCAGCTCTGTAACCATGCCAGCTGCTGCGGTATTTGCTCTAACTAATAGAAAGGGACATTGCACGTTTCAGTGTGTCAGGTTGACTTTTGCAGAATAACACCTCAAGCACAATAACACCTATTCTCACAGGTTTGTACTGTAAGTCCACTTCTTTGAAATATTCATTGCAACTTTCAGAGAAGATTTTTAAAAAATATATCCAGTTGCTATACAGGTTAGTTATCTGCAAGATAAAAAGGGGAAAGATATATATATATATATATATATATATATATATATATATATACATATATATATATATGTTTAGTTAAATAATAAAGCTAATATCACTTGAAATGTATACAAAATCATGATCAAAACCTTAAATATGTTACAAAAAATTAAATAGCTCTCTATTTTTTAAAGACTTTGTCTACATGGATAAATTAACATTTTGTTTTAGTATTTTTACATTTATTTTTCTGCATATTATCTCTTTAAAATCATGAATAGGGGAAAAGGTTGTAGCATACAAAGCCACATCTCTTTTATATTACATTTACATTTTAAGAACCAGCATCACAGAGTTCGATGATGGTTAGACCTTGAGAGTAATAGGAGTGTTTATTAATAGAAATAAATCAAAGAGAGACTTTACTTCCATAGATGCACAATAAGAAGAAATCCACGTGGATAGGTTTAAGAGACAATGAGGCAACTTCAGACCAGGCGAAGCGCAATAAAGTAGATAGGGATTGCTTCAAAAAAAGTAAAAAAATTTTCTAAGTCCCAAAAAACGCTGGCGTTTTTTCTTTATTATGGGTTATAGGCTGAAAACTATCAAAACATTTTTTTGGGGCTCCCCTCCTCCCCCCACATTTCCTAACTCATTGCAACTTAACTATACAGTAGGCACATGTGTAGGGCAAAATAAAAATTTTATTTGCTGTTTTGAAGGTTTCCCAGGCTTGTGTAGTTCTGCTACAAATACTTCCATTGGAAATTGAATTTGGCGCCGTATGCAAATTAACCATTGCTAGCGTAACTTTGCTTCGCTTGGCGAATTAATGCTAGCACAACCTTACGCTACCCCTGAGTGCAACTTCGGATTTTAGGGAATTTGCGGAGTGCTGACGAAAATACGCCTGGCGAAGGCCGGCGAAGGGCGGCGAAGCGGAGGCCAGCATAACTACGAATCTTAGTGAATGTCCCACATAATACGATAATGTTCCAAATATACAAGGTGCATAACTTTAGGTCATTGTTCACATTTTCTCTGCTCATATACCTAACAATGCCTGGCAAATCAAAAGTGGAAAGACTCCATAAGGCAAAAACTAGTGAAAACCATATAAGACCTTGTAATATTGATGGGATCATCTGCTGTTCATTTTAGTTTAAATATAATGGTTAGAAATGCTTGGAGTTGATGGGTCTCAGGTTATGATTTTGAGTGCAGGGGAGATAGAGGAGGGGCTTGTCTGTTCCAGCCTGTGTGTACTGTTTTTTGTTATTCAGTACCATGGACAGGAGCATATTTGTTGAAGCTCTTTGCATGTCTCAGCTCCCCCAAGATCTCTTTCTATATAGATACCTTTTCTTTACATTCTGATTTTTGTCTAACAATTGCTGACCTGCACTAAACCCTGTAACAAATCACAAAAGTACCCTGTTTTAGACAGTTTGTTTTCTTGACAGAAAACCCACCAGCCTATACTGGCCCAATTTAACTTTATGTGGAAATTATTATTGGATATTACTTGGCATATTTAACAAAGTATAGCATTTTAACATTACAAAATCCATACACAATATGATAAAAGATGTATACAGATATGGGACCTGTTATCCAGAATGCTTGGCACCTGGGGTTTTCCAGATAAGGGATCTTTTTGTAATTTGGATCGCCATACTTAAATCTACTAAAAATAATGTAAGCATTAATTAAACCCAACAGGATTGTTTTGCATCCAGTAAGGATTTATTACATCTTAATTGGGCTCAAGCATAAGGTACTGTTTTATTACGACAAGAAAATAATTTTTAAACAAATGAATTATTTCATTATAATGGAGTCTATGGGAGATTGCCTTTTGTATATTTCAACTTTCCGGATAATGGCTTTCCGGATGCCATACCTGTAATAAGAGAAATGGGTATATAGAAATGTGTAAAAATAGATAAGCATTGAAGAAATAGCAGACAGAACTTGGCAAAGTTTGTTAGAATAAAATATAATATTTAGGAAGATAAAAAAGAACAAAATGGGTGTATAAACTAAGGAGATATAGTTCACTTTTATAAAACATAAACCGAATAACTGTCAAAAAAAGGGCTGTGCATCTTTTGGTTATTCTGACAACAAAACACCCTTTAGATTATACTAATATGCTTTTAGTTGAAAACAGTGCTTATTAGGATATCTGCCTTAGTCAATGCTCATTATCCTGTTGAAATACCCAATCCAGCATGTGGGTGGCCTAATCAGACTTAAGCGAGCAGATATTACAGTGTATGGCCAGTTTAACTGTATTATTTGTGCATTCACAGGATTTGCATAAGATACCAAACAAAACACAAGGTTATTTTGAATTCTTTCATAACTGTCTATAATTTAAAGAGTATTTTTTTTTTTAAAAAAACTCCAGCCTGCTCTCTGAATTTACATTTTGACTTTTTTAAACAAAGCTAGCCAGTAGTGATGGACGAATTTGTCCCGGTTTGCTTTGCCACGAATTTCGTGAATTTCCAGCGAAATTGAGAAAAAATGGCAAATGTTCATGTGGACTAAGAGTGGACAAACTTATTATTAATCAACTTTTTAAAGTAATGACAGCAGGAAGACATGTACAACAAATGTCCTTTAAATGTGGTTGGGAAAGGGGTTAACATAATGACAAGAGTGTAGAATTGATGTTTATGCATTCTGTTAGCTAGGGGAAAGCTGCATTATTACTGGAGTGGTTTAGTGGTTTGGAAGGCAAAGGGTTAAAAGATAAAATCATCCAAATAGAAGGCATGATAGTACAGCACTTACATTGTGTGGAGGAATATGCAATGGTGGGCTTAAAGCAGAATCAAAGACAGACAGGAGAAGGAAGCTTACTGATGGAAGGGGCAGAGCTAAGATGGAACTGCATGAGAATAAGCAGGAAACTTAGCTGAATAGATTTGCGATGGTCCATTTTTGAAGGGGTGCTAACCCCAGGATATATGCCTTGCTTAAACTTGTGGCAGCTCTTTAATAGAAATCTTGAGAAATGTACTTATATAACAAAGAACAAAACAAAAATATATATATATGGCAAGAGAATAAAATGTATCAATAAGCACAAATCTAGGGGGGAGCAAGTGCCCCCCTTGCCCCTATTTGTGGACGTCCATGGATAGGAGCCTGAATTGCAGACTATAAAATGTAACAATAACAATACAATTGTAACCTTGCAGACCAATAGTCTTTTGGCTGCATTTAAAAGATGAAAAGAAGTAGAAGAAGAAGGCCAATAATTCTAAATTTATAATAAATAGAAAATGAAGGCTAATTGAAAAGATGCTAAGAAAATGGCATTCTATAACACATAAGATATTGTCTGATTTTGGCTATCTACATGGCTGAATTGAACCACTCATCTGGGCCACTGACTAGCAGTGGCAGAACTACTGCGGACTAGTTGTGTTGATGCCTTCTATATTGAGGCTTTATTTATTTTAAAAAAAAGAAACTATTGGGGATCTCAAGGGCTTTCATCGGGCTTGTTACTTAGATGCCATCTATTGAGATTAAAGCCAACAATTTTTAACAGGAAATGGGTCTTTACAGTGAAAATTCGGAATTCACTACTAAGAAGTGGTGTTGGCAGACTTAGTCAATGCTGTCAAGAAATACTGGGATTTTTTCTAGCACATAAGAGTATACAATGTTACATCCATTAGTTTAATTACAGGAAAATGTTGATCCGGGGAAAAAACTGATTGCCAGTTGTTTGAAGTCTGGAAGTATTTTCCCATTGATTAATTGCAAAAGTCTTTGAGGATTTTTTTTTTTGTTTGTCTTCTAGCGGAAAGATATTATAAAAGGGCTTGTTGTACATTTGTTGGTTTTGATCTTTGTTATGTTACTAAGCAAATGAATAGAGCTACTATAATTATGAAGTTAAGAAACTTGTCAGATACCACAGAACAGGATCATGCATCAATGTAAAAACTACAAGGCACTATAGGCCAGTTGTATGTAAAGTACTGAATTTGTTAGAGGGAGACCAGGGCTATGGAAGTTGGTTGAACCACTCTATTCATATGTTCAAATTTCCATGAAGCTTGGAAAATATGGAAATACATAGAGGACTGGGTTATTTTAAAACTTCCAGTCAGCTGATACATACAAAAAATATTATTTGTAGCCACTTGCAGAGCTAAATCTCATCTATTCTAACTACAGTTCTGATTTGTGCTACAGATAAACCCTGATTTTGGATTTGAATAAATCGTAAGACATAGGGGGACCTTTATAGAGTAAGGATGGGGCAGTCATAGTTAAATTGAGGGTACTGGCAGACCACAGAATAATAGATAGAGCAATGTGCAGAGAGTTAGGCAAAAAGTTACAAGGGAGGTGCAGGAAGGGGAAGGTGGAGCCCCCCTCCAGCACTGACAGTTTTTCTCTGGGAAGCCAGATAATATAATAATAGAACCAGTTTACACTTTGGTAATCTTGTCAGGTGTTTCAATAAAACTGTAGCCTTTTAAATCCCAACCTGGCAGCCCTAATGGATAGTGGGGGAAAGCAGCTGTTTCATAAAGCCTTCCCCTTCACACTGCCCTAGTCATGACACATCTCTCTGAAACTGGTCATTGAAATATTTGTGCTTTAATTATGCCATAGCTCTACAGCTTGTTTTTGGAAAAAATTATCCCATAATTGACACATTTTATGATTGCTATAAATATAGTAGCAGTTCTTTTAATAGAGAGCCCATTATATTTTCTTGAATCTTGCGGAGTAGCTTGATTCCTTATTTGAATATATTCAATTTTGGTCATTAATTTACTTCTCTTGGTTGAATATTGGCTGTAGCCTATATTCACACAGTGGCTTTTTTATATACCTTTTTTCTGATATAAGGAAATAACTCACTATTTCCAATAACTATTTATGGACACCATTAAAAAAATTCCTCTTCATTCTATGTATACTGTACAGTGTTTTACAAGTAATAAACTCCCCTTCACTATAAAGAAAGTGAATAAATATTTTAGTTAAGTAAATTGTTATTCCATCTACTCTTGCCCCATAGAGTCGACATAGTATAGAGTCGACCACTTTCACAGAGTGGACTTGAAGTTGAAAAAATTGAAGGGCCACACAGTTTTGGAGATGAATACAGAAACAATTTATTTACAGTGACCAGTACAGGTATGGGATCCATTATCTGTAAACCCTTTATCCAGAAAGCTCCAAATTATAGGAAGGCTATCTCCCATAGGTGCAGACTTACTAAAGGGCGAAGTGGCTGTCTGTATCGAAAATTCGCCAAAATGACAATTCGCAGGGACATCGCCAATTTACTAACAGGTGTAGAGGACAATTTGCTAGCAAAAGAGCTCAGCACTAACGAAGTTTCACACCCTTTCACCAGGCGAATATTCGCTTAGGCAAATGATCATTAATCTGCAAATTCGTCAAAGTCCGAATTTTTCACTACGTCAAAAGAAAAAAAGATGGGATTTTTTTTATATTTTAAAGTGATTAAAGGATTAAGTTGTAACTGTTAAATATTTTTTAAATTTTTTACCCATGTGAAGGTCATGCCACATTTGTTTTAGGGCGGGCTCATGTCTAGGACAATGGAGGATCTCTTTTGTCTTTATTTTGCTTCCTTGACCATTTTTAATAGTAAGTGGCCATTTCCAGAAATTTCACCAACATCACTAAGACATTTATATGACCAATATGTACCCGTCCTATTCAAATTGACTTAAATGTAAAAGTGTTAATGAAGTTTTGCTAGGAAGAAAGTAACACTAGCGAAAGTTTGCTTTGAAACGCTTGTGCTGCCAAATTTTTGCTGGCGAAACTTCGCCAGCGTTCATCTGCAGAGGTGTAACTTCGTATTTTGTTGATTAATCATATGCTCTGCAAATTAATGTCTGATGAAGTTGCGAGAAGTGAGCCTTCCAAGGCGAAAATTCGACCTTCAATGTTTTTCTCATGTGAGATTCAAATTACTGAAAGATCCCTTATCTGGAAACCCCCAGGTCCCAAGCATTCTTGATAACAGGTCCCATAGCTGTGCAGCTTCTCCAATACTTCTGTTATACAAAATCCCAAGCAAATATATCAATAAATAGAACAAGGGTTCCCAAGCTGCAGGGCCAGTTAGATGCTTACTCTCCTGTTCCTCCTCTACAGGTCAAGGACTCCAGACACAGGAGGCAGTAGAGTAAAGGAGGGTGTGGCTGGTTTGTTATCTGCCTGGTAGATAGAGCTGCCTGGAAGTTATCCTTCATTCTCTATTCTTCCCTACTCCACACAGGAGACTTGCATCAGGGTCCTAAGGCATATCTAATTCTAGATTTCCTTTTCACTGGGTCCCTGTCTGGTGAGGTACAGTCAGGGCACTAGTCCCTTTTAATTCCATTTCGAAACACTAAAGGAGAATTCAACCATTTAGCCAAAAAACCCACCAATTCCTGGGCCTAAGGTGAAAAGCAGGTAAGTAGGTAGGGCTGCATATTAATAAAATACTCTTTTGTAGTCTTGAATCAAATCCCAAACTTGGGAGCCACATGGAGTTTCCACTGTGCCTCTGTTGCTTGCTTGCGAATAAGAGGAAAGGAAGGGGTAGGGGTGGCCATGCTATGAAATCTCCTGCTGACTGGTCCGTTACAGTCCAGTTTGTTCTGATTGTGGCAGTAAAGGACGAGGATACAGATCTGTCAGCCTGGAGGTGCAACAAACCTTACTCCAACTCTGATTTTAATTAAAATTGTAGTAACTTAAAATAAATATATAATAGTGCAGTCAATGCCAATACTAGGTCAAGTCTTCCTTAAATAACCTACCACAGTTTTCTCTGGGATTATATGCATGGATTTGTATGGAAATGTACACCAATGTGCCTCCAAAGATGTCCCCCTAGCTCCCCAGCTTATTTTCTGCTGATTCACTACACATGCTCTGTTCTGCTGTCAGTTACTGATCTTAGGGACTGTCTCAAAATATACAGTACACATAGAATAGAAATGCCAAAATATAAAGCTGATTAGTAGTTAATACAGATAAATGGGCCCTCCTGCTTCTAACCATTTGGCCTGTTTCGTGGTCATTACTTGTGTATGGGAACAAAGAGGCTAAATAGATACAAATAATAGATTATAGAATAGAAAGAAAAGAGACTTGGAGAATAGAAGTTGATTGAGTAGAGGAAGAGGAGAAATAGTTTGGAGAGTGGGCCCGTGGTCTAAGGTTTTCTGATGGGCCCTTGGCATCCCGACACTGTCCTTGCAGATAAGTTTAAGAGAGCAATTCAACTCTTTTACTGTAGGAATACAGAATCTTAAATTCATTGGAGCAAGAATTGATAATCAATAGCCAACTTTCTATTCTATTGTCTCTACCAAGTCTCCATGAATCTTCTGTGCATGCATTTTGTTTTACATTAGCACATCTGCTCTTGTTTTTACTCTCTCAGACTCTCTAATATGTTTCCCTCCTATAAAAGTGCAAGGGCTAATTTCCACTTTCTAATAACAGGATATAATGTGGTGCCATGTGATACGTTGTTACAAGTTTCCTGAGACTAAGAAAATGTACAGTACTTTATTCTCCACTGTAACAAGAAACACCCCAGCCTTAAAAGGCAAATAGCAGAGACTGTTTGTTGTTGGTGACTATTTTACTTAAAGACTTTGAGCATTTAGTTTAAAAACAAAAAAATAAATTATTTTGCCCTTAAAGGAAAAAATGCAAGTTTTCCAGGAGTCACCCTGGCTTCCCAATTCAGTGGCTAACAGTCCACCTCAAAGCCACTCCTGCTCCTTCCTGTTACATTCCTTTGTGAAATGTCCCTGAAGGAAAAAATGACTTTGTGCTGATTTGTCTAGGCTGTGTGCTCACCTCCAAATTAGTCTTTTTATGAAACAGCCTGACTCAGAAGACTTAATTTCATTAAAAACATTCTTTTCATATTTTTATAAAGCCCGGAAAATCCATGGTGCTTATGCGGGGAATGCAGTCGGAATGTAAATGGGCTTATTGTGCATTAGGTACTGTATGATATAAAGGAACAAAAAAAAGTTGGGAAGCCCAAGAAGATGGGGGAGGTAGAAATTAACTGTATGGGCACTTGAGGCAAATTTATTATTATTTATTATTAACATGTATTTATATAGCGCCAACATATTTTGCTGCGCTGTGTTTATAGATCAATATTGCACTAAGAAAGAATGGGAGGCATCATATCATTTTGTGTTTTACAACATTAACTTTCCTGCTACAACTGTTACTTGGAAGTACTCCCATAGGTGTGGGAGCTTGGGCAGTTTCCTCTATTTATAGCCCTGAAAGAGAACTTTTTTTCCAACACTATGCCACTGTTTTATATAATAAAGTTCATTCTTTCCCTGGCTGCATCTAATAATAGCCCAGCTTAAAAATGCTATCCCTAAAATTAGTTATAAGTAGCGTCCCAAAAAGCTTAAAGGGGAAGCCAACTTTAAATGCATTTTAAGAATGCCATAGACAACCCTATTCTATGCAGATTTTTAGTTAGTCTTCATTACTTATTTTGGATCTTTTTATTACATTATTAGTATTTTTATTCTGCTTATTTCCATCCTGGAACTAGAAAATGCTATCTGCTCTTTACTGTCACTGACCCTGTCAATGAAAATACAAATTGACTGTGTTCAGTTTTATTGTTATCCCTATTTTACATAGTCATTCTTTATAGGCCCTCTCCTGCTGATCAACCATTAACCAATCTGACCTCCAAGGTGCTATCTGGTTGCTAAGGAAATTACTCTATAACAGTTCGATGGCAGTTCAAGTTCCAAGACTGAAAATAAAAAATACCAAAAAAGTATATATTTAAAAAAAGGGAAACGAATACTGCTGTCTACATGATACCACATTTAGATTCTTGCTGTGTGACTGTCAAGCATGGGACTGGTTTCTAGGGATTACCCGAATTTCGGCCTATGGTGCCCCAGGACCAGGGAACTATCGTGAAAATGAAAATGTAATATAAGCTTCAGCTTACTGAAATAAGAAACTGTAAATACATTTGATTAAAAATTCTGTACCGTTTCTGAAATAATCAAGTTTATCTTCACTATCCCTCTCTCAGCATCTGTTTCTCTACATTCTCTCTTCAGTCAGGAATCTATTAAAATCACCAGAAATCCTGCCTCTCTACATGCAAAATTTGTGCAAAAGGCAGTTATTTTGTTAGATTTTGTCTGTACTGGAATCAGTTATTTGAGTGAGCTCTAATATATCTGCTAGGAAAGGGAGCGCCCCCTATAATATATATCTGCTGCATAAAGACAGAATGAACAGAAACAGATGCTGAGAGAGGAATAGTGAATATAAACTTGATTATTTCAGAAACAATGCAGACTTTTTAATTGATTGTATTTAGAAAGTTTTTTACTTCAGTAGGAGGAAACTTATAAAAAAAATCATTTTCACGATAGTTCCCCTTTAGTGAAAAGAAAAATGTCCCCTTTAATAAATTAAATTAAAACAGGCCACCTGGCTGTGACTATAAAATATGTCATGTGACCCCAGCACCATATAAACATAATTGACAGGTGTAATAAAAAGGTTCAAGCGTGTTTCCATAGAGCCCCAGTGATGTTGAATGGTAGCACCCTCTGAACAAAACTTGTTTTTATTAACTTTTAGAAAAGACCTAATAATTACAAGCAACTGTATAACTGTGTTTTTTTCATAGAAAGTACATTTTGCTTTGCACTGTTATAAATATGTGCTATCAGTTATACCTCAGGGTGTATACATTCAGGCTGAAATTTGTTGATTCAGAATATTTTAGCCCTGTCCTTAGTAGCAGATGCCAGAAGTAACATTTTTTGTAGGCTTGCTCTGTGAACATGATTTGCCTATGTTGGTTTTGGATCACTTGATATTTTCTGAAGCAAGTGCAAGTACTATGGGCAGTTTAGAGCATCTGTGATTCCTGCTTTGTTTTGCTTGTTTACTATTCCTCCTCTGCCATCAAGCAGGCCTAAATCTTTTATCCACTGGGACAGGGATATTAATAGTTTATAAAACTCTCAGGGAAGAGAAATCTATTCAGTTACTGCATTATCAAATGGAGCCTATAGATATAGGTATATGGGAACAATATTTGCTATATGAAAAATACAAAATTAATTATTTAATTTGGTACTCAAGACAAAAAAATATATTAATTACTTTTTGTCTAATGTCTAATACTTGTTAATTTATAACTTTATTGGGGGAATGTAATATGTTTTGTTAGATCAAAAAAGCTTAATCTTTATACGTTAACCATTGCTTAGCAATATAATATTCGCCAGCAAATGATTTTACATTGTGAGCAGTGTACACAAATATGCAGGTTCGGATTTGTGGAAAGGTCACCAAGGCCCGGGCCTAGGGCAGCAGGATTTTAGGGGGGCGGCATGCTGCCCAACCACACCCACATTGGTTCAAAAACACTGGGGATGCGCTGGAGATACAATCATTTTTAAAATTTCCTGTGCACCAATCCCCATTGCTACTGTCCAGATGATGAAAATTTACACGAATAAAGGGGAGGGGACAGGGGCAACGAATGGCAGTGAGCCTAGGGGCACCCACTATGTAAATCCGGCCCTGCAAACATGCTTGCAGTTTTTAATTACATTTCCCTTATGTGTATTTAGGACTCAAAATTCCTTCTATACCTGACTCCTCTGTGGGGTTGCCACCTGTCCGGTCTGCACCCAGACAGACGGTTTTCAGGGTGAAAACTGCCTGTCCGAATTTCCAAATTGGGAAAACCCGAACAGGGCTGATGACACAGCGATCACCAAACTAGACCAACCCCAATGTCATTGGACCCACCCCTGATGTCACCGGTCCTGCCCGGTCTGACACTTTGCAAAAGGTGACAACCCTACTCCTCTGTCTGCTTAGTGGCTATTTTCATACAGGCTTAAAACTGTCTAACTAGCACTTAATGGGCACCTGTTGCCAAAATACATTATCCCCAACCAAAGGTGTGGGTTAATAGAGCTGACACTCCAGTTGAGGTTAACCAGGGCAGGACTTTAGTGGTGGGCGCCCCCTAAGCCGTACGGTTCCAGCGCCGAGCCACACGGTCTTAGCACCCGCCGCCCGCACTACTCTTGCGAGAACAGGTTCACCAGAGCACTGGGGAGCTGCGCATCCCTAGTGCTCCTCAGCAAGCGGCTGGTCGGCATGCCTCGCTACAAATCTGGGCCTGAGGGTAACAATATTTTTTTTTTTAAATTGCCCCTGCCAGTGCATAATGAGTTGCGGCATTCACTCATCATGTTTGTGCTCCCTCCCAGTGTGGGTGGCCTATCGTTACCCCCAACTGGAGTGCGGCCCTGCCCCTCAGCAGTATAAATATGCCTAGATCTAGTAGGTGAAGCAACCACCTAGACCAGTATATGGTAAAAGGACAACCAGATCTACACTATATTTGCTCCTGGTAATTTGTTTCCCTCTACTCGGTGAGCAGGGCTGCAGCATCTTGCAAAATAGATCAAATATATCCCAACATTTTAGAACTGAAAATAATTGAACACCCTGATTCAATCACGTCCACTTCCCTGCCAATTTTAAGGTCAGTGAATCTTGAATGATACAGGCTTGTCAATGGTAATATCTACATGTACGCTGAATAAGCCAAGTTAATAACTAGAAGAAGCAAACTGAATTTTTATTGCATAGCAATATTTTTAGCCAAAATATTAGAATTGTTTTGCCCTTCAGTCCCACTACACTCTATAATCAAATTTCAAGGCAGTAAGGTAGTAACATGGGCATAGTTTGTCTCCATTTAGTAACACGTAGCAACCAGAATCAGATATTTACTTTCTTATCCTGACTGTAGTAACAGTAAAATCTGTTATAGGAAGGGTAGTTTACAAACACGGTGCATTGGGTAATTTTTGGATGCAAATTGTTTTTTTTAACCAATATGCATAGTTTTTCCCAGCTTCCCAGAGTAATTGATCAAGCAGGAAAATATGGCTGCTAAAATGATGCACCATTCGTCAAAACAAATGCAATTGCCTATGCACATTAGTAAATCGGGTGCAAGTTGTGGCTGACATTTTCAGAGTGGGGGTTGCATCACTTCAGCCACGTGATTTTACAATTCCATTTGCATGTTATTATTTTGGTGCATGTACCTACAGACAAAACCCACTTTGGGAATCCTGAAATACTACCAGCACTATGTACAGGATTCTGGTAGATCCAAGGCTTTTCGCAACAATAAGGGGCCCATTTACTTAGCTCGAGTGAAGGAATAGAATAAAAAAAACTTCGAATTTCGAATGTTTTTTTTGGCTACTTTGACTACGACTTCGAATCGAACGATTCGAACTAAAAATCGTTCAATTATTCGAAGTACTGTCTCTTTAAAAAAAAGAGTTTGCCACCTAAAACTTACCGAAGTCAATGTTAGCCTATGGGGAAGGTCTCCATAGGCTTTCTAAGCTTTTTTGGGTCGAAGAAATATCATTCGATCGATTAAAATCCTTTGAATCGAACGATTCGAAGGATTTTTCGTTTGATCGAATGAATTGCGGTAAATCCTTTGACTTCGATATTCGAAGTAGAAGGATTTCAATTCGGCAGGCGATAGATTAAAATCCTTTGATTTGAATGATTCGAAGGATTTTTTCGTTCGATCGAACGAATTGCGACTTCGATATTCGAAGTCGAAGGATTTCAATTCGGCAGGCAAATATCGAGGGTTAATTAACCCTCGATATTCAACCATTAGTAAATTTGCCCCTAGGTATACTTGCAAATGATTCAGCAGAAGAGGCAGGATGGATGCAATGGCACTTAATGCAACTATAAGGTGCAAGGAGCATGTTTTTACGCAAGTACCTTTAATGAATAATGTCAACATGAGCAACACTTGTGTCCTTTTCATAAATGACCATTAAAGTGTGTCAACACAACTCCGCAATTTGTTGCATTCAAGACAACCCTCCATCAATTACTTACTGTATGTATATATGTCATTTGTCTGCTTAGCCAAAGCTCACTTAATATTCCTTATTCTTTGTGCTTCTACTGGATGGAGAGCTCATCACACTCCCCTCAAACTAACAAAGTAAAATGAGCCTATTATTCGACTCTGAAACTGTTTGTACAGAAAACACAGTCGACTCCAGGCCTCAATTAAACGGTGAACATAGTTTTTTTTTTTTAAAAACATGCCCATTTTTCTTCAGCTTCTCCGACACCGCGCCCTGTGTTTGGCTTCCATTAAAAAAATATCTTTTTTTTATACAAAAGGAGAACTTAACAGAAAATGCTGGGTATTTTCTTTGCTTCTTTTTTTTACAGAAGTAACCAGTTGCTTATTTTGGCTTTTTCCCAGCTGGTCCTTTCAGAGTTACAATAAAGCCTCATTTTGCTGCTGTTTTCTTTTAATTCAAACCAGAAAACGCCAGTCTCAGACCTAGCCAAAAGGGAAAAAAAAGTAACAATAATTGATCGACTTTGCTGTTCACTAGTAAGTTTAACCCTGAGATTGCCATGTAGGAATATTACCTGGTGTTGTCAGACACCCAAAAAAGTACAAAGTGGAAAACCTGCATTGTTCTGGAGTGAGGTATTTCCTGAATATGAATCATGTCCCAGTCACAACTCAGATTGTTAGATGGCACAGGGGCATAAAATGAGTTTCTGGGCTGTGCTGCTGCATTCTATTACAAAAAAAGTAAAATGAGTTGTCCAAGGACCAGCTCTAGGTCTAGGCATCCAGTCACGGTCAATACTAGCTAAGCTCACGGTGTGATGCTGGAAGTTCTCTTGTTCTGCAATTGCTGGATCACCACAGATCAGTTATCCATGCTTTAGAGTAGTGACAAAATGCAATATCCCTTACAATAGAATAATAAATTATGGAAAATACATGCAACACAGAGGAGATTATTTGTAACTATTTTTTACTTTACTTCCATTCACAGAGATATAAACACTGTTCAGTTCTGATGATCTGTGTAATAACAATTATACATGACTGGCATCTGCCTGTCACTGCATGCATTTGGTGTGCATTCTCTAGCTACATACGTAGCTCTCATGTTAACTTTTAGAATTTTATAGATCGCCTTAAGCTTGCCGTACACTTTAAGATCATCTCGTTCGGTGGTGCCTCCAAAAGAGGGAATCTTTTATTGGGCTGATCCGCCGAGTCTCAGACCAAATGATAGGATCATAATACAGGCCATTGGGAGAGGACTATGTGATCCTCACCCTGATGGGATTTTTAAACCTGTCTGATAGATATCTGGTCAATTTTCAGGCAGATATCGTAAGCAGTTTTCTGTGGGTTTTAAATGATTAACCATGCTATTCTGGCCATTTCCAGTCAGCAAATGAAAATGCTATCTAGCTGTTAGAATTACTGACCCCAAAATTGAGGTTGACTGTTGATGTTTAGTTATATTATTATTATTATGATTTTTAATTGCTTAATTGTTTTTATCAGTCCTTGTCCTACCGACATTTCATTTGCTGGGTGGTTATCTATCAAACTAGATTTAAAGAAGCCACAGGTGTTTTGCACTCAACTCTTTATCAATATATCAAGGAAATTGAGACATTTTGCACATTAAGCTACTAAAAATGCCCTCCCAAACAAAATAGGGACACAATTGCAATATATTCTAAGCACTGGAGTCACTGGGAAGGCAAAATTACTTTCTGGTTTTTAGCCTTGAAATACCACATGCAGTGTTCTACATTGTTCTACATTCCCACAACTGTTTTTCATAGGAAAATAAGGCTCACATGTTGCCAGTTTCTTCCAAACACATTGCCCTGACAGCTTTCTTAGATAGACAGGGGGTGGACTCTGACCCCATTGTTGAATGTGAAAGGAAAAGGGCAGATAATAATTACAACTGTGTTTTTTCCTGGCAAAAGAGAATGCATGGCACAATTCTAGTATGGTTGAAAATATTTTTGACGCTTGCAAAACCATGAATTTTGGCATGAAACTGTATTGGGCAAAAATAGATTGCCCATAGCTGCAAACTCTTCTCAAAATATCTGTCTCAGTCACAGTTACTGCATCATGGTCATGCCTATCCATTAATACCCTGCAGAGCAGCAACAACAACAAAGAAATAGCATCAAGCACTAATGTAAGGGCAAAGGAGAGGTACAGAAACAGTGAGCCTGGAGGGGATGCTTTAACAATCAACCACTTTGTAGAATTTTAACCAGTCATCATATGCTATCATATTTGCATATGATGAGTAACATATAAGACAATTAGAAGTCACAAAGGACCACACCATGAAGGAATAAGTGTTTTATACAGGTCACAGAACTTCAAGTTAGCTTCTAACACCCTAGTATTTTTCAAGTAGTGATCAGCGAATCTGTCCTGCTTCGCCTTGCCGAAAAAGTCTGAAAACTGCTAAAAGAAATTTGCAAGATAGCAAAAAATTCGGAAAATTTTCAATGCACAACAGGTTTTTATGAACGCACCTTTTTTCTCACTCAAAATGCATTGCGTTTTATTCTTGAGTGACTTTTTACCTAAATACATTAAAGTCAATGGGTGTTTTTTCTAAAGTTTTTTTTCTCGCTCCAAATTCATTAGTCAATTGTCATTTTTTTCCTTAATCCAAGGCATTTTTTCTTATGGCAACTTTTTTGTCTCTGTGATATTTTTTTGTAGCAAATTTTTGCAGCAGTTTCACAAAGAAATTTGCAGATGGCGAAATTCGGAATTTGGAGCAAATCCATGTCCGGCGAATAAATTTGCTCAGCACTTTTTTAAAGGGGACAATTAAAACGGAATATAAGCTTCGTCATACTGAAATAAGAAACTTTTTAAATACAATCAATTAAAAATTCTGTACCGTTTCTGAAATAATCAAGTTCATATAAACTTGATTATTTCAGAAACAGGCACGAAACGCGCCAGGCCTTCGTTTGTATGTTTCTACTATGTACTATGCGTGATAGTTCTGCCCACAATATCTGTTTTTTTTGCTGCAGCTATCTGCATTTTATTTTTAGGCCATGCTTAGCTCCATATTTATTATATGACCCCCAACCTAAGAAGCAATTTACTAAGAGGGGGGCCATCTGGGTGGTGGGGGCCCAGGGGGGAGGTGCGGGGCCCCTCATGTGGCAGCTCCGTTGGGACTCCCAGTTCAACAATGTGTCTACTTCATGGGAGTTCACAGATAGGCTATTAGTTAGGATTTTTGGTTAAATTGATTGTGGTTAAGGATTTCCTTGCTCATATTAAATATTTTAAAGATAAAAATTATATGAAATGCTACATTAAATATTTAAGTGGAAAACTTGGTAACAGTTTTTGCTCTGTGGTAAATGTGTTGTATACAATTGCTTAATAGGCCCAGTGGGTTGATCAGAAACCCTGCGTTATGGTGATAAGCTCCATTGCCAACTGTGTGGATTTGCTTATAAATTCAAGACAAAATGGCACTTTCCAACTAGCCTGACATTTGTGCTCTTTGCTCTATTTTGCTGCATCTCTCTAGGGCTCATACTGTATACTGTGCTAAATGTAATGCAATTGCCAATAGCAATCAGAAAAATGCTTTATTAGAGTCTAATACAGTTAGAAAAAAACAGTATGAAAGCAAAGATCTGATTGGTTGCTAGGTAATTGCACTGATACATTTAGCACCTTTGTTGCATCCCTTTATGTGCACACATATTTTAATTTTGGGGCTTAAAGTTTGAACACATCTAGTAACCCATGTCAACCAATCAGCTTTTGTTACCAGTAGCCGCTATCTGCTGATATACATTGGTTGAAGAAAGAAGAAAAAACAAGACAATTTATTATAATATCTGCATGCATCTCTGCAGAGAGGTTCCCACGTTCCTTTGAGGAGCTCTCTGCACACTCTCTGTTTGTCTCTCTCTCTCTGTTTGTCTCTCTCTCTCTCTCCCTCTCTCTCTCTCTCTCTCTCTCTCTCTCTCTCTCTCTCTCTCTCTGTGGTTGACACACAAGATGATCAGTTGAGTTTCTGTACAGTTTGGCAGAATAGTGAAAATTATCATATATACATACGATACATACAGCTGTTTGTCATGTTTCCCTATGCCATGCCAAATATACTCTTTTGAAAAGTACTATACTCCTGCTGAGCTACGGTATGCCTAAATATAGAGTCTTATACTTCAGCAGAAAACTAACAGTGCTTGACTGAACTTGGCATTTACCCCTCTCTAGAAGGACCATTGCCATTCCATGAAACAGTTTTCACCACAACTTCATCATCACAGTTTTAACCACAACTTCATCATCTCTTTACAAGAGAGAAGTCTGGGGCCCCAAAAGGATTTTTTTGAAAACCAGCATAGTGTGTTTTCCTAGTTCTTTCCCACAAGTTTAGTAAACGTCTAGCTGGTTAGGCATCATGTAGTTCCGGTGGCCTTTCCGCATCCAGAAGCAAGATCATTACAATTATAATCCCTATCATAGCAAACAATCTCTAGGACAGCTGCCGCAGGAGTCCCCTGTAATATTTGGATGGGCATTCTCCCAATTCTTTCCTAATATTACTAGCTTAGAATGCTCTGCCTGTTGTTATGACCCCATCAAAAATAATAACAATCACTTAATACGTTTATTAAATGTTTGGCTTTAGAAGCAAGCAGATGGCTAAGAATTCTGGGAATTGCAGTTCACAAAAGCTGAGCGAGCATGTGTTTAATGTTGCTAACTTAGCATCACTTTGGTGTTGGTTCCCAATAAAACCTTGTCAGGTGTCCAGAGTCTAAGAATTAGCCAAGTGCAGTGTGGAAGTCAAGGTTTTGGCACCGAACAGGTCAGTGACCCCAACCACAAGAGGTATTGAGTAATCTCTGTCCTGCCAAAAGGAATCTCAGCTTCAAATGCAAGTTTGGTCTTGTTGACTACAGTTACCATGGAGTTAGTTAAATGAAAGGAACAAGTTTATTGTGCATGTGTTAACCCTATTTTGCCAGACAGCAATGCATTTGTGACTCTGAAGCACAAACCTGCTTTGTAATATCAGTGACTAAACAGTATTATTAATTTAATATTCATTTTAGAATGTAATTTATGTCAATTTGCTTAAAGGACAATGGTATGTATTATTGATACATGTATTATTATTAAAAATCGAATCTTTATCTGATCATAAGTACAAAACTTGGATCATGCAGGACTAAAAACAGCTTCTATAGTATTAATGTGCAAGTACAGCTAAATTAATAGAATTTGATACCCGAGGCAGTTGCACTTCCCTTTTTTTATTGCATATATTAGAGAAGGCTTACAAGAATCAGGGGAGGAAATTATATATTTTAGGGGATGATAATGTTAAAGAGTAGAGCTGCAAGCGCTAGACTGTTACAGAGAATGAAGCTAGGCAGCAGGAATCATCACAAATATACATGTGCCATCTAGTGGAGAGGAAAAGCAAAAACTGTGGGTGAGGTATAGAAAGCAGAAAATTCAAACTCAATATCTTTTGGCTTAGAAAGTCAATAAAGGTCTTATACTGTGAATGCACAAACTGAACATTCAACTGAAAAGGGCATTTTGACCTACTAAAAACAGGCCACAACATAATAATTTACACTACAACTCCTACTACTGTAACCAACCCCCAAATTCTGTATTTTATCCTGGCCCAAATTGTGCTTGATTTCTGATGGCATGTGGCATGCACCACAACATGGCAGTCAAGAAAGTGGCTGGGCAGGTTGCAAATAAAGTCTGTTTAATGGTTGTAGTTGTCCATGTCTAATATTTGTAGGTAAAACTATTACATTACCCTGAGAGGTGTTTACCCCAGTGCAGTACCCAATACGCTGTTAGCATTTGCAAGTCAAGTATAGATGGAATTAAAAAAAAACAAGACCAAGTCCAAGTGTTAATGCCAACATCCCTAGATTTGTTGGTAGATGATGTGATTTACTGCAATAGCTGAAAAGAAAAAAAGAAAAAGGTACTGTCTCCTGCTTCAACTAAAAACTGTGTTATAGCTTATAGAGCCTTGCTCTTGTATTGCATAGCCCTTATGCTAGTATGCAGACTACTCTAATCCACAGGAAAAACAATGATAAATGTAGTTCAAAAACTTATTTTTTTTAACAAAGAACATTTGTACGGGGCTTCTGTATAAAAATATGTTTCCTGCTTGTGAGGCTAACTCATTGGAATGTCTCCCAGCTCACTTGTTCTTTTTAACTCTTTTAAGGCCAAGTGAACAAATGCTGGATAATAAAAATGCCAGTTGGCAAAGATTCTAAGTCTATTTCTTAGACTATGGGCTCAAAAATTGGTCCCCATGCTGTTTAGGGTCTAATGCTCTGAAATGTTTTTCTGCACTAGACAATGGATTTGTTTATTTAACTTAAGATAAGGAGTATAGCAAATTCGTACACAAATTGGGCTCCCAGCCATTATTTTAGTTCCCTATGGTGACCCCTTTTTTTCTGCATTTATTTTAAAAATATGGCTTGATTGTATTTTCAAATTTCTAATCTTGAGATTAAACAATGGTTGTTTACTAGATCTGTTGCACAAATATTCATGTTTTAAAAAGGTCTTTAAAATTTAGGTTATACACCATACTGACCAATTGTTTGCACTGCGAATAGATCTGGTCTTGATAGTGACCGAGGGCAATGCAATCTTAAAGCGGAAGACGTTATTTCCTACTTGAACTGACATTATAAATGAAACCAAATTCCAATCCATGTGTATGTATTTAAATATGTGTTATACACATCTAACTTGTATTTATTACCTTCCCATAAAAATGCCAAATTAGTGGTATATGGGAATGTATGCTGTGATATTCATAATCATACTGGTAACAGTTTCCATACTTCCATGGAATTCAGAATACAGCCTATTCAGGAAGCAAGTCGGGCAGACAAAACAGCAACAAACACATGCTGAATTAAATGAAACTTTGCATTCTTTTATTTTGGGAACTTGTGCCTTAAGTATTCAAGCAATTTTGGCAGAATAACCATACACACCGACTTAAAGGGTGCATGACCTAGGAATATCCATTAGCCAGCTGCCCTTTTGACTATTGTGTTTTAATTTGAGCCCCAAATAACAAATCATAACACCAACTTTGAGTAATAAAGGCTAAAGTACATTTTATTATTAACAGGCACATACAATAAATGAAATAACATAACAACGGATACAAATAAACCCAAAATTATAACACTTTAAAATACATCAATAAGAACAGATGTTATAACTTGGATTAACCCTGCGATTCCCAATTCCTCAGACTTGCAGGTCCAAGCCAATCGCTGGCATCTGCCAACCCTGCTCAAGATCTTATTATACCCTGTTTCCTCCTCTGGCAGTCTGTTTTTAGACTTGCATCTTGCATTGTTACACTTGCATCTGTTCCGCCCCATCCCCTTTCATGAGAGATTGGCAGGTCAGATGCGGTTCTATGAATAATAACAGCTTGCTGCATTGGTTTGGGTGTGGGTTAGGAGTCGCCGGGTCAGGGTTGGTGTTGTACTGCACATCTGTGAGGGTGTGAATACAAAATTCATACAGGCAAAAACAAGAAATCCATTACACTTACCCATATGAATATATTTAAGACAATTATACAATTAACTGTATCATATAAAAGGGGTAAAATCAATGTCCATTTTCCAGCACATAGAAGCAAATAGCCTCTTAGCATTGGTGCATACGACCTACGAAAAGAGTTGGTTTTTTTTGAAGATCTCCAATGGACCACAAATGAATTATGTATACACCCTCAGGGAAACACTTTACATCTTTGAATACATACCTGATGACATAATGCTCATTTACATAAGTGTGGTGCTTAAGGAATGTTAAATGTATATGTGATGTAAGGAATACTGACTTTGTCCACCAGACATTTCAGTTGATGATTTTTAAAAAAAAAAAATCACGTCTTTGCCTGTGAAAACCTCTCGGTTAAAAAAAAGAAGTTAGTTCTGGAAGAAAGGAAGGATTTTTTCTACTTCTTTTCTTTTTTTTTTTATTGCGTTCCAGAAGAACACGGTATAGGTTTTGGCAAGTGGTTCATCTTTCCACGAGCCGAGAGGGAGAAGAAAGTCAAAGACTTGGATTTTTTTTTCCTTTTAACATGCTGATTGAAATTCCAGAATTTTCCAGCTCTACTTAGCTGTGTGTGTTGTGGTCTCTCTCTCAGACACATCAGAAGCTGCAAACGCAGTTCCGTGTTTTCGTGCTTTGCCTTTGAGGTCAATCCCAAAGCCTCTGGACAAAAATCTGTTGAACGTAGATGCAAAATTGTTTTAACTGTATAATCCAGTGGATAGCAAAGCGTGAGGCCCATGCTGTACTCTTTCTGTACAAGAGGCTTGCTTTTCATTTTGCATGTAAAGGCTTCATGGCCTAACATAGGTCTATACAAAGGTAAACCCTTTCCCCTATACACAGCTTGATATTTGTCTAACTTTTATTCAGTTGTTTTGGAAAGAAGGAAAAATATGACACCGATGGCGGTTGAATGACAATAATATAGCTACAGTATTGTAGCTGAAGGCCTGGATTTTGGAAATGACGTACAAATTTAGATTAAAGAGCATTTCGATTCACAATTCCAGGTTTACATTATAAGGTGCATCATTTAAAAAAGATTGGTTTTCATGGCAGGCGTAGAAGCTTGAATTTGTACAATAAAGACTCTATTTCATGCTGTATTCCATGCCAACTCTAAAATCCTACTAGATGAAATCAGCTGGCCTTAGGAAAGTAGAAATAGACATTGGGAAGAGTTAGACTGAAGCTGGTCAATAATAACTTGGCTGGCATATTTAATAAATTGCTAGTTTCAAGTTTTGGAACCCAAAATATTTAAGTTGTACAGCTTCAAGAGCCTGAGTGCAACTTGGTAATTTAGACCTGCTAAAAATAGTTGGCAATATACTGAGCTTTGTAGGAACAAGTGAAGCCTGCCTTTGCATTATGGTGCTTTCTTTCTGTATTTTATTTAAACATTATGATTTAGCTAACCTTGCTATAAACATTTTGTTTTGTACCAGATACACTGAGAATACAATCCTGTTTATTGGTGGTGACATCTTGTCTCTTACCTTACAGATTTTCACCCAGCCTGACCAGACAGCATTTTACTTACCATCAAGATCAGGTAGGAATAATGTTAAACTACCTTCTGTTAGCCATACTGGAGCAGATCGGACTAGTATTTGAACTATAAGGAGAAGCCATATGACAGTTTGCTGCACAATTTACCCCCAGTTTATTGACTCTTTTCACTCCATCCTGTGTAATTCCTGCTTGCATTCTTCTACACCATTTATGGCTCATTCTTCTTGTCTTTCTTTTATCAGCATACATAGGTCATTTTATTGTCCATGTTCCCTATACAATACTGTATGCCCAATTCTTGTTGACAATGCTGTTTACTATAAGTTCTGTTTATCTTTCATATATGCTGTACTTCCATTTTCATACTTCTTTTAATAGCCTTAAGGTGGCCATAGATGCAAAGATCTGCTCGTTTGGCGATGTTGCCAAACGAGCGGATCTTTCCCCGATATGCCATTAACAGGCATGGCTATATCGGGGGTAATCTGATTGTTCGGCCGTATGGCTGAACGATCAGATTACGATGTGCCATGAGCTCCGGCGGGATCGGTCGGGTCAAAATCAAACCTGACCGATCGACCAAACGACCGATCTCCGCCGGGCGAAAGATGTCGGCACACGCCACACACGATCCGAAAATCGTACGAATCCTCGATTCGTACGATCTGATCTGTGTGTCTATGGCCACCTTAACTCTCCACATTCACCATTACTTAATGGCTTGCAGACTTTTGGGGTTTAGGCCCCTTTTGTAGTTCAATGTCTTGTCTGCTCTTTTGTCAAATTTACAAAACAGAAAAATACATTTACCTGCAATTTATCTTTAACGCTATATTTAATTTTATAAAAAGGGTTATGTTTACCGTAATTATGTACAGAATACATTCCAGCCTTTTTGCTTTTAAATATATGAGTGGAAGTTATCTTTATTTCCTATTCTAGCAATGATAAGCTTTTTTCCAACCCAGAAAGACTTCTGAGTGATAGCTGAGGAATGGTTCTTAAAGATAAAGCACTGCATATCTTGACAGCACTATATAAATAAATGATGATGATGATGATGATGATGGTTCTTACTCCACTAAAGGCTGAGAAACCCTTAATTATTTCTACCCTTACCAAAATGTACCTCCTGTAATAAAATGAAAGAAGCCTCCATATTTGGATCAGCAGCCTTCAGCCATCCACCTATTACAGATCTACAACTCCCAGCATGCTTCCTCCAGCATACCTCATGTTGGTGTGTATGTTAGGTATTTTGGGAGTGGTAGCCTAGCAGCAACTAGAACCGGAACACCAAAGGCTGCCTATTCTTGTATCAAAGCAGAACACATTGCTTGTTGCAAAGCGGTGTTTTTGTTCCACCACTTTGATATTTGTTTCCCTCAGGAAATTTTTCTTATATGACACTGTGTGTATATTTTGTTACTCCTTGTCACACACCCACTAGTAGAGCAACCTTTCCTTGTTATTTTGCCATCTCCCAGAAGCCCTGCAGACTGAAATGTTCTCCCTTTGAAACACATTTGAATGTAAACTGGGTTCTGAGGCAGCTTTTTCTCATTTGAAAACTATTTTATATCAGTCCTTGGCCTGCCATTTGTTTTCTTTGAATTTGGTTGAGAAAATGGTCTACATTTCTAAGGATATATCAGCCTAGGAATCTTGGCAGACGGAGAGGCCTATATCTAAACACACTGCAAATCTGAAACAGGAGGCGCCTATTAAGAAGGAATAAACAAGATTTTCTTCTAGCCTTGGAACAGAAGCCGCCTGGAAATAGATGATTTTAAAGCAACATTAATGCCAAACTACAACATGGTTTTACTTGAAAGACTATGTGGTAACATATAGACCAAATGTGTTAACATATTCATACTTTGATTGAACTTCAGTTATTTTTTACAAAACTTCAAGTGCAGCTTTTGACCAAACTTGACAAGGGAAAATAATCCCATGGGTTGTATTTAAAAGTGTCTGGGTCCTGTACCATAATTTTTGACTGTGCCTTGCAAAGAAAACTGATTTGTTTCCTAGGGGTCTTTGTAGTGGGCCCTATAGGAAAAAATAACTTGTTTTTAGCATGCAGCATTCATATTGATTAACCTCCCAACTCAAAGGCATAAACTGAGTAGGGTGAACTGATTTGTTGACAGAGTGGGACATTCACTAAGATTTGTAGTTGCGCCAAGTGTAGTTGCGCCAGAGCTCAGCAAATTCACTAAAATCCGAAGTTGCGCTCAGGGGTAGTGTAAGGTTGCGAAGTTGCGCTAGCATTGATTCGCTAAGCGAAGCAAAGTTGCGTTAGCTATGGTTTATTTGCAAAATTTTTATTTTGCCCTACACATGTGCCCACTGTATAGTTAAGTTGCCATGAGTTAGGAAATGTAGAAAAAAATTTCGATCTTTTTCAGCCTATCACCCATAATATGGAAAAACGCCAGCTTTTTTTGGGACTTAGAAATTTTTTTAACTTTTTTTGAAGAAATCCCTATCTACTCTATTGCGCTTCACCTGGTCTGAGGTGGCGAAGTCTAGCATAAAAGGTAGCGTTCAGAACAATGCGCGCGTTAGTGAATTTGCGTAGTTACGTCCGTTGCGCAAATTCGCCAGGCGTAAGGGTGCGAAGTTACACTAGCGAAGTTACACCAGCACCCGTTAGTGGATTTGAGAAGTAACAAAATGCCCAACGCTAGCGAATTGACGCTAGCATTAGGCGCTTCGGCGCATAGTGAATTTGCCCCAGAATGTACTACAGAGCTAAGGCATAATCAGTTGGTTGGCAGTTGTTAAAACAATAAGGTACAGTGTTAGGGTTATATTGCACTGTAGGATTAGTAGCAGCGGCTACTTGGAGCTAGCTAAAAACAGGTTTCTTTGTTTGCTACATGGCAAGTAGTCTTTTATGCCTATTAGAAACAAAAAGTATCATTTACAACCATTGTACAAAGTCCATCACTTCCAGGTCTTATCATCAAAATCATATATGTGCACCTGATTCTTGAGGTGCACTGTGGCCTCAGTTTGAACCTAACTACTGCTATCTTCAGAGGTGGTGGTACCTGGAGCAATTCCTGCATCAACAGGTGCTCTGCACTCAATTCAGAACAGAAAGCAGGATGAGTCAAGTGGCACCAGGCGTTACAACACCTTTAATGACTGGGATTTTTTCATTCAGGGACTCCCTGAACACATCTGCTCTTGTGGTCTTAAATTACCCCTAATAAGGCCTATTTCTGTTTTACTTAAAACATAAGCCACTAATATTCCTATTTCAAATTAGGTATTTCAGCTGACCCTGAGTGCAGTGAGTGGGTCCAGTCCAAAGGCCAGTTACTGTGAAATTAGGGGATGAATGTATATTTACTGTACTACGTATCATTGGAACTAGTGTAGTGTGACTGTTATGAGAATGTTTTTAGAAATCTGTAGCATTTTGACAACCACAAGGTGCGGGAAGGATTGAATTCAAGAAATCTTACAATCTCTGCCTTAAAATGGCCATACACATTCAGAAATGTGTAATATATAACAAGAATATCTCGAAGATTTTTGCTTAACTGACCCTGTACTTCGGCTGATTGTCTGCATACTTTATTCTTCTGTCTTCAGCCATCATTTGACCCTCCTGATTAGAAGCAAACATCCATAACAAAAGCAAGTATATTAGAGTAACAGACTTGCAATCTTTTAGGCTTTAGTGTCCCATGAGGACTTTCACTTGCGATATGTACAGTATAGGATGAAAGATTATACCACAAATACATGGGATACATGCCAAACCACAGCATAGTTAAAGATCTCAAACCACATCTCACTCCCCATTCACCTCATCATCTCATGAGATCATGGTTTGTTTTCATTTACTGTTTTGTCTTTTCAGAAATAAATGTGGCTTTGAGATAAGAGATCCAGCTGCCTAATTCCTGCTAATAACCTCCATTACGTGGTGTCTTTTAAGAGCTGATGGTAGAAATGTCGTGCATCATTTCATCTATTGGTAGTTTAATGCATATATGCAGAACTAAGTTTAGATATTTTGCTCTGTAGAGCAATAGCATAGAGATGGGGAATTATAACATAATTTCAGGATTACCTGACAAAACCCAAGACCTTGTGACTTGGTCTAAGATGGAAATAGACATCCTTTGGTGCATTACTCCTGAAGTTTATCCTATGTAGGGATGCTGGAATCTGGTGTGCCTTCTCCAGGTTATGTATATATAGGTCCAGGTTCTGTATGAGTAATATTTTGTACAAGTGTGCAGACAGTACTCTTGCTTATATGTTGTTGGTAGCCCATTCAAGTTCTCATTACTTCATTACTGAGTCTATGACTGACTCTGTCTGCAGTTTCAAGATATAAATACAAGACTTATGGGAGTGTTACTATAGTTTTCTTGTGCTTTTTAACTACTGCATTTCTATATAGATATATAAATACAAGTATATATGCAACACAGAAGAATGTCCACTGTGATGTACCTCTAGATGGAAAGCATGTCAGGCATTCAAATTTTTGTTGTATTATAGAAGCATTTCATTTTTCCCAAGCCTAGACCACCATCTGTCTGAAAAGTGAGTGGGTCTAAACTGCAAACAGTGTAGAAGGAAGAATTGGATATTAAAGGGGACCCATCACCCAAAAATTATTCCAAATCCTATTTTATCATGTTAGTCAAGCAAAATGAACTTTAACTACACTGTATAAATTATTTGAATCTTGTTTCCTTCAGTCTGGGAACTCATAATTATAGCAAGCAGGCAGGAGCCATTTTGTGGACACTGTTATTAAGGCAAGCCTTGCATCATCTCAGAATCTTGTTTGTGCACAAGAATGGGGAACCTGATGTCCATCCCCATGCCCTGGCTACACAATTAAATGGTAAAGAGAATGGGGGAATGTGGGGAGAGCAGTGATATCTAGGAAGTGCTGAATGGAAAGTGAAAGTTATTGCTTGCCCCAGGCATAAAGGAGGGACAGCCAATATTTGATTGACAGCTGAGATATTTAAGTAAGTTTACAACAGCTATGAATGCTTTAAGAAAAAAAAAATTTAGATTTCATGTTTAATTTGAAAAGGACTTTTATTATACAGCTTTTTGTGAGTGACAGGTCCACTTTAATAAGTATGGCAGCCAGCCCTTTTCACTCAGTTTTTTTCACTACATTTTTTTCACCTGATTAAATGAAAAAAAAAAAATATAAACTAGGGAAAGTAGTGTTTACTATTATTCTTAAGCCTGGAGAGAACATGGTCACCTGTATTGAATTCTAACTAACTGACTGAATAATTTAAAATATTTAGAAGGCTATGTAGCTTTGTTGGTTTTCTTAAATGCAAAGGTATGGTCTGTTAGTTGACCTTTACTATAACTGTCTCACTCAGCTACTTGATTGTATAAAAGACTACTGTTATTTCATGCTCATAGAGTACAAGAGAAGTATTATGACACCAAAAGTAATACAACACATAAATTTGTATCGATCAAAGTTTAAATAAAAAAAAAACAAGGTTTGGATTAAGTACTTGTAATTATGCACAATTATGCTGAGAGGTGTGTGCTAATACTTAATAAAGTGACACTTTCGAATGCAGCTGATACACGAGTGATGACTCAATAAACACATTTGTTTGAAGACTATTGGAGTGCTGGCCCATTTGAATACTATATATATATATATATATATATATATATATATATATATATATATATATATATATATATATATATATATATATATATATATATTGGTTTTTTTCTAAATATAAATAAAAAAGATAGATATATATCTTTTAGTAAATATTGCCCTTTTACAACTCTTTCCTAGAGAGATTGTTCGGGGGTAGCAGCACATAATCACTCATTGAAAATGGGACATAAAAAGTCCTACTTTATGACGATGCAGAAATAAAGACATGTGTACATGATCATTTCTAAGTTTCAGACTGACACTTTTCAAAGGTGCACAAATTGTGCCTCACTTAAAAAACAAAGAAAAGCAGTTGTATATACAGATGGTTAATGCTAACCACTAATGAGGCTTTACGTGCAGACAACTGTTGTTTCTAAGACTTCAGTGGATCCAGCTATGTAATAATGAGACACAGTCATAAATGAACATTTATATCTCCTTGTATTTATATCTTAATCCACTTCTGTTTATTCCACCAGGAAAAACTCTCACATATGCCGTTTATTCGATACTAGCATTTACAAATCGCTAACATTTAACATGTTTATTATATTTACAGATGTGAAAGATTCCCATAGTCACCCCCAACACAAACTACTCATTGCATGTTAAGGTGGATAAGTGAATTCCTTGCAGTCTATACTCCCAGTTATGTTTTTTTTGGCAGTATATTGTTTTCTACAGCTTGCAAAAGCTATATACAACTTAATAAATCTGTGTAAAGTATATATTGCATACCTTACAACTGTGCACAAGATCAATGCAACCTAAATAGAAGCTGTATCAGGTTGCCATCTGTTCAGTATTGAGACAGACTTTACGGCTGAAGCATGTGCTGCTCCGATGTATAAGCCAGGCATGTAACAATAGGGGGAGCAAGCCATGTGACTGTTGGGGGGCCAAGGATTGTAGGGGGTCCAGTGGTCCTAAAAGATGTGCAGTTACAATGGATATTTGTTATTTAGCTATTAGGCTCGGTAATTTCTAGTTATGCTCCACTGTCTGGGTTTTAGGTCTGAAAATCAGGCAGATGAACAAATTTGACAAAGTTGTGTAACTACAGATCTTTTCTCTGTATTGCTTCTGTCTTTTTGGTGATACAGTGGACTCTGTAATGTACTTCTGGGTGCCATGAGATGTTTATTGCAGAGACCACAATGAGGTTTTATTATAATAGCAACAAAAGAACAATTCATTCAAGTTTGTCACTTGTTGTAAGGCTAATTAAAGATCTAACTGATTACTATGGGTTACTTTTGGACTAAAATGACTTTTTATTATTGTATTAACTGTATGAACTTGGATCCAGTGAAGCTATGCACTAGGGCCTTGAAAGTTGGTACAGCTGAGCTAGGAAAGATTAACTGAGAGCCTGGAGCTCATTTAAATCCAGAGACCTGTTTTACTGAAAATTGAGAAAATGTACTAAATATCACATTCTTTATAACATAAATTACATATTTTAACCTGTCGTATGCGTATATATAGAGACTCAGTACTTGTTCTAGCAGCACAAAGTTTAAAAAGAAAAAAACAAAAAAAGCTCATAAGAAAAACGCTGAGGAAATCTCTTGGCTGAATGAACCCTCCCTATGTAATCTGTGAATCATCGTTCTTTATTCAGAGACATAAAGACAGTTCCTTTCACAGTACAGTGGAATCTGTTCCACTGAAAACAATGGAAAATATTCTGCGGCTTTGTAAGACAGTGTAGATACAGATGTGGAATACAGGAAGGGGTATCATTCTGAGCCAAAGAGCAAATGAAAAGGAATTTAGGATCGAGTTGTTTGGCTATTTTTGAAACAAGAATGAGACATTATCATTTTTTATTAACCTGGAAAAATTGGCCAAAAAATTGCTTTCATAAAAAATCCCTGCAAATTGTTACATGCTATTGTATATGTTAAAAGGGCTATGTCGTAAAAAACAGGCTTTGTATTTGAAAGCAATGTGTGATGCTGAGTGATGCAGAGCAGCGCTAGGGAAAAAATGAATGTGATATTTGCTTGCCTGGACTTTTTTGGGTGGTAATTTCACAAAATGTACTTCCTTTCTGCCCTAAAACCCTTGTTGTTGAAACAAAGCATTTGTTACAGAAAAGTCACACTCCACACTGCCAGCATTGTCATAGGGAGGAGTTAATTCATTAGAGATAAATGCACTGGAAAGAAAAATGGCTGCAACTATATAATGTCTGTGTCCTCCTCGGCTGACTCTACCAGGAGGAAATAAAGGAATGAAGAGTTAGTGTAAATACATATATCACCTCTAATTACAAAAATAGCACAACATTTAATTGGTAAATGACATTTTAACATAAATCCTATTTTCCCAGATTTAGATACATGCTATGAGTAAATTGTCTTGGACAGTTGGGCATTCTGTTATTAGGGCATGTGTCAGAAAGAAATCTCATGATGTTCTGATTTTGATCATTCCTCCAGCAGTTGATGATATTCACTGCACCACATTCAGCATGAACGGAAAAAAATGGAAAGTTGCACCACTGCCGCCATCCCCATTATGATGGCTATGAAGTTCCTACAGTGAATGCCCGGCCCCAGACTAATATTTTAACAGCCCATACATCTTGGCTTAGTATTTGGAGTTCAGGTTTGCTGGCGCTCCTAAGCCACCTCCCAAAGAAATCCTTGGTGGTTAAGAAGAAATACTATAAGATGAGGCCCATAGCATTTTTGTGGTTGTTCAGACCTCCATGTGGTTTGTCTGCGGCTCTGCTCTGGCAGATGTGTTTTTTCATCCTGTAGTTACATTCCCAGCTCTTTATTAACCCCTCAGTTGTTGGCAATAAGCCCAAATAGATGGGCAAAAATAATGACTACATTGCTGGCCTAGTGCCTTAGCACAAAACTCAGCAAGAGGTTACACCCTTTTTCTTGCATATAATGCATTTACAATAATGGTCCAGTGGTTAAGACAACTTGTGCTGTATCTTGCAAGATTCTAAGATGAGCAAGAAAAAACTTGTCTGTGGTAGGAAAGCTTTTAGGGGGATATTAAAGGATACAATATTGGATTGAACTTAAATCACTGCACTACAGTATGTGTATAAGCCAGCATGGTTTTGTGTTCAGTAGATCCTGCCAAACAAATCTAATTGCTTTCTATGAGGTGGTGGGCACAGACCTAGACCTTGGGACATGGTCTACTTAGATTTTACTCAAGTATTTGAGGCTGTACCGCACAGAAGTTTGCTGATTAAATTAAGGAATATTTGCCTGCAACATAATATTTGTACATGGATAAAAAACTGGCTAAAAAAGGGGATGATACATGGAATGTGTTCAAGTATTATTAAGTGTACAGGGTGTAAGAGTACATCAAGGGACTGTCCCCTGACCTTGAGGTTGGTATTGTAAGTGCTCCCTCTGTGCTTGCTGATGATACAAAAATGTGCAGAGCAATAGGTTCCCTTAAGGGTGTTTCCCCTTTGACGAGCAATTTGATTAAGTGTGTGGGGGGTGTTGCAGCAATAAGGTGTGTATATAGTTCATTACAGTTTGGGCCAGCAGTCAACAGGATGGATATATATATAAACTGAGAAAAAGTACATAGACATGTAAGTAAATTATTATGAGTAAAGGGAGCTACAATAAAAGACTGTCAGGTTTGTTTTTCTCAAGAGCAATTATTTGCAAAGGGGTGGCAATAGTGGTGCTTTTTTCACAACCTAATATGGGTCAGTGATGCTTGGAGATAAATTAAAGAGCTGAACTTGATGGACGGCTTTTTTTTTATGTGAAATTAAATAAGTATGTTAATGTTCACGTGAATGCTGAAAATGTGTGCCTAAACCAGCATTTTGTAATGCTCATACCTGTACCAACTGCTTTATAAGTGATAAATATTATCAACTGCTAGGTATTACTACATGATAAAATGCACTCCTGCAGACAGCAACTTAGTTATCCTTCACAAACACAGAAAGGAGACCTTCCTCTATACCACACAGTTTTTGTACCAATGCACCTTCCTCTATATCACACAGTTTTTGTACCAGATTTAGAGCAGAACATTATGGCCTGAATAATCACAGTAACTGCAGCACTAAAATGCTTATTAAGGGTCTCTTAACGTAAAAAGGACATTTCCACCAAAATCATGGTTTAACTCATGAGTTCAGGGAGCAGCGCTTAAGCGGGTCAGGCCCAGTCCAACCCTGTATACAGACCTATCAATGCACAAACATATATAAAGTGAATTAAGTACGCCCTATTGTAAAATATAAGGATATTCTAAGTCACTGAGAAGTTCCATGAACTTATAAAAGGCCAAAGGCTGAGTGCTTTTATACAGGTCATGGAGTTCCGAGGTTACTTCTAATATCCTCATATTTTTCAACAAGGGGTACTTTATTTATTATAAAACACAAGTTTTAGTGAGTCATGTGACACAAATCACTACGCTCCATTTATAACTGATTACATCACTAAGAGCCATTTATAAGAATATCATTTACAGGATATTCATGGCTTTTGTGTATTATAAAAATATAAATGCTGGTGAAGACTCAATTTCCCTTCTTCAAATGAAAGTTCAGTTCCTCAAGTCTAAAATGTCGACTAATGTACTTTTAAAGAGTATTTATATCCCCGGCGCCTTTCCTCTAGAAAAAAACTACCACAACATGTCAGTCTTTCCTCATTGTTTAATTCTTCCATTTCTTTTACCAGTTTAGTTGCATGTCTCTGCAGTCTACCCAGCTCATTAATATCCTTCTTAAGGACAAAACCACACGGCATACATAAGGTGAGGCCTTACCAGGCTTTATATTTATAAAGAGGTACAATTATGTTTTCATCCTTCAAAACCCTTTATGCAAAACCATAATTATTTCCTTTGGTACCAACTATCTGACATTGTGTTACTGACCGAATTACACATATTATTATCCATAAAAAGCCCCAAATCTTTCTCAATCAAGGATGTCCCAAAACACTTCCAATTAGAGGTTAACTCACATTTATGTTTTTTGTTGTTGTTTCTAGCGCATAACCTTGCGATAATAATAACAGTAAACCTCATTTGCCAATTTACAGGCCAATTCTCCATTTTTATAAGAAAAAAATCTCTTGAAAACTTGAGATATTTAAGATCTTAATCTTAATGGCCAATACCTAAAGGCATAATGTTGATGCTTTGATACTGCTTGTTATATTGAGTTGAGTCAAACATTATGGTTTTATCTGGACTACAACTTTGGAATATAACCTTAATTTTATGCTTTTTCAATGGTTTAATATCACTATAAAGAAATTCTAAGTTTGCAGACATCATCCTAACAGTTATTTGGAGAGACAGACAGGAAGCTCCCCAAACCCCATAGGTTAAGCCATCACCTATACTACAGGTATAGGACCTGTTATCCAGAATGCTCGGGATCTGGGGTTTTCTGGATAACCTATCTTTCCATAATTTGGATCTTCTAAGTCTACTAGAAAATCATTAAATAAACCCAACAGGCTGGTTCTGCCTTCAATAAGGATCATATCTTTGTTTGGATAATGTACAATGTACTGTTTTATTTTTACAGAGAAAAAGTAAATCATTTTGGAAAATATGGATTATTTGGATAAAATGGAATCTATGGGAGAAGGCCATTCTGTATTTTCGACCTTCCTGGATTACATGTTTCCAGATAACGGATCCCATATCTGTATTTTAAAAACTGAAACTGATGTAAACTGAATAAAAACACAAAAGCATATGGAAAATTATGTAATGGAATGTTAAATTTAAATATACATACCTGTACTTTCATGTCAATTACTGGGGTTTAGCAAACACGGTCTACCACATATTCTGTTACAGTATATTATGCTGTTTATGGCAGAATGTAGAAAAGACCAGTGTTTATGGCAGAGTTTCTTACGTAGATTACTTTGGATATCGGGGCTATTCTCTATTTCTGTGACATACCAGATCTGCTTGGCAGAATCCCACACAGGAGACTCCAAATAACAGCTGTAGTGGCCTTTATGGGCTATGTAACCTCTGCAATACCTAAATAATAAACTAGCTCCTTTATCGTTTTGCACTTTTGCAGAATTATATTTCATAATTACTTTAACAGGTGATGGTATACATAAGCTTTCACATGTATCCTTCTTAAACTTTTTCTCATTAATGCCACACTGTCGCTAGACAATATGTTCTTAGCTTCCAGAGACCTACATGTGTGGTACTGCCCACAACGATAAGCAGCAAAACAGCTGGGGAGGAAAAAGACCAAGAAGAATCTTCTGGAATTACTTTTTATAAGAGGAAACAGATTACTAAGTACCTGAGGCCTGGGTAAACCTCACAATTGGTAGAGTAGAAAACCTCAGAATAGAAACAAAATCCTTTGATACTTCAATAGAGGCATTAACCTCATGTGGTCATGCTAACTTACCCCTGTAGTTTGCAATACATGTACTATAATCTGAAAAGTAATAATGTATCTTCCGAATGATATGACAGAAACAAACAGCCTTAGATTTAAGGAGGTGTAATGTCGTTCCATCCATTCCTGTAAGAAAGTTACATTTTATATCGATATGTATTACATACCCAAATTAGACAAGATCTTTTTCTGAATGTGGCATACCAGAAACTGTAAAAAACAGAAATAGTCCTTCTTTCAGTAGTACAGACTTTCAGTTGTTTGTCACCTACATAGGTTGTACCCACAGGAAAATGACTCTTACCGGTCTCAGGTCAGTGGTGATTTATGCAATCCACCAACAAAACTCAGGATTTGATCAGGATTGCTTCCAAAAAAAACAAGGACTTACAACAAGAATTATGCAAATACCTCAGACAGGACAACACCAACACCTTATTCTTCCATTGGCACCACCACCAACAACTATTCTTTAACAGATGAAAAGATATGCTGATCAGAGTGGGCATCATAGGCAAAGGATAACAATGAATGTTGTTGACTTGGTTCTTGTCAAGAGAGTGAGACCTGGTAGCAAGTTATCCTCACCATATCATTCTGCACACACTGTGTTATTCGAGCAGGAGGAACACCGCAGCTACTGCCTCAGGCCCCCCGCTCTGTCCATGTGCGCATACGTCCACACGCATGCCATCGCATGCTGTGTTCTTTGGGCCCTACTTTGGGCCAGTGACGGCAGTGTAGGAACGTAGAGTGCGGATCTGGGTCCAGTTTGACCCTGTACCTCAGAGACGGTTTTTCTGTAAAACATGATATAGTCTACCTTTATCTAATCTTTTGTAGTTCATTTTGTTGTTTTGTAATGAGGAGAGAGATTTAATGTTGTTCCATCCATTCTTATAAGAAAGTTGAATGTTTATTACAGTATGTTTTAGCTGCTTAGCACTAGGTGGAGTAATGAGAAAGGTTGTGCACACAGAAAGGAAAAGTGAAGAGGAGGAGTAGAATGTGTGGAGAGGACAACAAGGAATAAAGCAGAATAAAGCAGAAATCTACCCTGCAGTCTGCCATTTTTTCTCACTCCAAATGCATTAAAGTTAATGGGTGTTCTTTCTTATCGTGACTTTTTTTTTTTTGTCGCTGCAACAATTTTGTCGTGGTGACTTTTTTGTTGCAACTAATCCATGCCTGCAAAAAATTCCGCTCGTCACTACTCTGATCTTATCATTGGGGGTCATATTGCTGTAAAAAGTAACGAGGAACAGTGTCTCATAAAAGTGTGGTTTCTGACCATCAATATCACTGGAACTTTCTGTTCTGTTCTGAGCTCCCTAATTCAATCCAAGGAGGACAACTGACTTAAAGGGGTGGTTCAACTTTGAGGTAACATTTAGTATGTTATAGAATGTCCAATTCCATGCAACTTTGTAATTAGTCTTCATTATTTCTATCTTATAGTTTTTAAGTTAGTTGCCTCTTCTGACTCTTTCCAGGTTTCAAATGGGGGTCACTGACCCCTTCTAAAAACAAATGCTGTGTAAGGCTATAGGTTTATAATTATTGTTAATTTTTATTAATCACCTTTCAATTCAGGCCCTCTTTCATAAAATCAAATAAAATAGACCATTTCCTATCTCTTTAAATGTTTCTGAAATTGTATTGAGCATAGTAGTATGACAACTTCTGCTAAGTCCTTCTATAAGTATATGATGGGTTGCGTGTGGTACAGAAAGCATGAAGACTTCCAAGAAACATAATAACTAAAGTAGGGCATATAAGAGGCACTGGCTGTTTATGTTCTTTCTCACTGAACTCGTGCTTGCCAGATGATATCTTAAAAACCAAGTAATTAATGAACATTTAATTTAAGCAATTTACCTTGTTTGTAGATTCCAAGTCTAAAAAAAAGTCTTCCAGGGATCTTGATTGCTCGTTTAGGTTAAATAGGTTTCAATTATTTATAAGCAACGATTTCTTTTAGCAAACAAATGAAAGGTAAGGACTAATGACTAGTAAATGAGTCTGGACTCTATTTACATTAAGTTCTCAATCTATTTTTGATATCAAAGGCAAAGAGGCATAAAACACATTGTTCAAGGTGGAAAATAGCAGAAATGTGACAAAGATTCAAAGGACAAATAAATGTAAAGTCATTGTTGGTTGCCAATTTTCTTAAACAGCCCCAATGACTTTAATCTTTTGCCTTTTTGCCTAATAATCTTTCTGAAATTCCCACAGTAACAATGCTGTGATTATTTATTATTCTATTTATATATATAGCACCAACATTTTTACGTAGCACTTTAAAGACATTGTGCATCATTCACATCATATGTCATCTTAGAACTTACAGTCTAAAGGTCCCTATTACATTCTCACAGCACACTCTATAGACAGATTGATAAGGAGCCAATTAACCTCCCTCTTTGTTTCTATGGGAGAACAGAATCTATCCAAACATTGCCCAGGTCACATATAAATTCTGAACCCCAGCCAGTATTAATAACTGAACCTTTCTGCGTTATCTAATTAAATTAACTTTTGCCATGATTGCAATTGGTTTTCATTTTTTATTATTTGTGGTTTTTGAGTTACTTGACCTTTTAATCAGCAGCTCTCCAGTTTTATTTTTATTTTCGCCGTTTTTATATTTGTATAATTATGCCCATGATTATGTTTGACAGATGTTTAACTAATTTGTCTGCTGTCATCTGCTTGTTAAATAAGTTGCTAACATTTATAGCTTCAGACTATCTTAGACAGTGAAATAATATTTTTCTTTTTATTTGATATTGCCTAATTCCTTCTCTTTCCCCTGCTTCCCATTGTTTCTTCCTTTCAAATTCTTTGGCGATCTCTGGTTTCAGATAAATATTGATGTGAAATAATTTTACCATTACAGACCTCCTGCTTAAATTAAATGAGGCCTGCGTTTATGTTCTTACAATACACCTTTTATAATGCCAAATTAACTGTGTGGCTTTTTAACCCTTAACCTGCCACTGAATACTGCATTATAAGTAAATTGCTCCAGCAGAGACAGAACATGGCTCCTAAATGTCAGAATCATAGAAATATCATAAAACCCTGAAGCTGGGACATAAATACCGGTATGGGATCCATTATATGGAAAACCATTATCCAGAAAGCTCAGAATTTCACTAAGGCTGTCTGCCATAGACCCCATTTTATTCCATTTTTAAAAATGATTGCCTTTTTCTCTGTAATAATAAAACAATACCTTGTACATGAGCCAAATTAGGATATGATTAATCCTTATTGGAAGCAAAACCAGCCTATGGGGCTTATTTAATGTTTACATGATTTTCTAGTAGACTTAAGGAACGAAGATCCAAATTACAGAAAAATATGTTATCCAGAAAACCCCAGGTCCGGAACATTCTGGATAACAGGTCCCATATCTGTATTTGGCTTAGGAGAAAAAAGTGCATTGGCCAACACTTCTGACCTGGGGTTTGAAATGGGGCTTGTTTTACTTCATATTTTCAACTTCTGACCTGTGACAGGACATTGGAGGTTTATAAAGTAACATGCTACAGTAAGAGAACTGAAGTGCCCATGAGACTGACTTATACTTTTGCTGGGAGTTTAACAGGTCAGTGATTAAAGGAGAAGGAAAGGTGCTAAATGTTAGGCACCGGCAAGTGATTGTATTGACTTACCTGAAACCCCGGGCCGGTGCTCCTATCAGCAGAAAACTGCACTGGCCCGGGATTATACCACGGAGCAATCCTCTTCCGTCTTCCTCATTCTTCACGCGGCTGCGCATGTGCAGTAGAACGAAAAGCTGAACTTTAACTAAAAACTCGGCTATTTTGTTCAACTGCGCATGCGTCTGCCACGGGAAATTTGAAGAAAGAAGAAGACGGAAATGGATCGCTCCTTGGTGCTCACTGGTATAACCCCGGGCTGGTGCAGTTTTCTGCTGATAGGAGCACTGGCCCGGGGTTTCAGGTAAGTCAAAACAATCACTTATGGGTACCTAACATTTGACACCCCAAGTGCATGAAGCCTTTCCTTCTCCTTTAATCTGTTCCTCCTTTGGAGTTATATAATAAATAGATCCAAATTTGCCCTGGTTCAAAAATCCATAGCAAACAATCAGCAGGAAGCATTTACTGCTCAATTTCTTATTGGTTGCTACGGGTTTTTGTACTTGGGCCAACTAAATGCTTTTTAGGTTTAACTCTTTACCACTGCATGCCAAGGAAGGTTAACTTACATACCTCCCAACATGTGAAAAATGTAGAGGGAAAAAAAAAATTAGCCCAATTTTTTGACCATGACCATTCAAGCACTTCTTTTTGCCGTGCAAAATTAAAAATTTGCAGTGTGATAACAGTTTAAGGAAGAGAATTACATTGCGAAATGAGACTTTTTATTCTTATTTGTGCTAATTGTTTTGCTCTTTGCGACTTTTATTACATTCCCCCATTAATGCTTAGCTTTGTTTGTGAAGATTACAACATTTCCTGAAGAGCTGCAGTCTTTACGTGAAAGTAGAATCTCTGGGCCCTTGGTTCTAGCCGACTTCCACACAAGATTTCTTAATCCACCACTAATGATTAGAACAGACTAAAATCAAACCTGATGGGTTGGTTAAATGAAACCTTCGTCCACTGCAAATTTCAGTGAGCACATTGCAAAAAGTCCCTCCCTAGCAAATGTATTTCTAGAATAAGAAGAGTTGATCATTAACTGGTGCGAAACACACAGAACTCTGGATCCCTTTAGTAACACCAACTTAGGGAAGGCAACCTTGAGACTTGGGACCATTAAAGACGCAATAGGCAAAAAGTTGTAGAGTGCAGCTGATCTGCAGCAGCACTCAGCTAAGTGTATTGCAGATTAATCGATCATTGAAGTTTGCCCTCTATTAACATCCATAATGCTTGCACCTTTCTCTGGCGAATGAACCTACAAGTGTGCCAAAAGACCTTAGAAATTTAATTTCTGACTAATCTCTTTTTTTCTAACGAATTACAAGTTTTTCGCATGTGTGGTACTCCCACACTTAAAAACAGCTGTATTGGCTAAGGCCAAAGCCCACCTGCACCCCAGAATATTTTGATTTTTTACTGGGAATCCACTTCCCAGAAAGTGCTCTATGTCAGTTTCTGTTGGAGTTTTCTAGTAATGTCAGTATAATTACATACTCCTATTGCAGTAACCTATAGCAGCCAGGAATCGGCTGAACTGAATCCAATTCCTTAAATTCATGTGACATTTTTAGCTGTGTACTGTGCGCCTGGTTCTCCTTAACCCATTGTAGGGCTAATTTGCATATATAAATTAGGATTTAGATCGGTTTGGTATTCAGGTGAATTTTTCAAAAAGGATTCAGGGTTTGGCTGAATCCCAAAATAGTGGACTTGGTGCATCCCTTTATTTATATGTCAAATATACTGTGTATTATTATTGTTTCTGGCTTCTCTAATAAATGTTCCTAATCATCATTTATAGATAATGTCACATTTCCCATCCAAACTAGGTTCACCTAGCACAATATTGCCCATTGATAGTCTTTAGGAACTTCCTTTTGTTCAGTTCAGAGTCCACATATATTTTTGGACTCAGAAATTTGGGCTTTCACTCCAACAAATGGAGAGTAGTGGGGTAAGGTTTTGCTATAGTCCTAAATGGTAAGTAAGATCCAAAACTGTATGCGATGTTGGCTGATATGATTAAGAGATACAACTAATGAAAGAACAGAATAGCAGCTCACTGCATATAAGGGGCATAATGTACCTCCTATCAGTGGTCGCCAGGCCCCCAACGAAAAATAAAAAAAAGTGGCCGGGTGCACACTGCAAACTTTCTCCCCCTCCCACACCACAGCTCCCAACCAGGTAGGAGAGGGTCTGAGGAGGGGAGATTTAGAGGAAGCAAACCCCATAGTCCAGGATCTACTTCCTCCATAGTTAAGCCAATGCCTCCTAATGAAGAATATAGCTATATTAGAAGTGACAGGAGTGAGGAGGAAGCAAGGAGTTTCATGACCATATAGGCACAAGGTAACAGGCTGAACTCTTTATACAGTTCATGGAACTCTAATGTAACTTCTAATACCATCATAATTTAAAGTACAGGCTACATTATAGTATACAACTTTCAATAAGTCATTTGATACAAGTGACATCAGTAATTATACCTAGCAACATCACTATGCACTGTTTACAGGTTATTCATAGCTTTTTTTGCATTTTAGTGCTACAACTTTAATAAAATGAATAATGCACACATTATAAAGAACCAGCTTCAGCTTAGCGCCAGCATCACAAAGAGAAAAAGGTCAAACCAGGTCTTTTGTTTAAATATATTGCAAAATTCAGATTGAGATAGGCAATCACATTGTATTCTGGCTCACTTTCATCATTTTGTTCTTAATATATTTTCACAAAGAGATTTGTAGAAGTACATATTGAGCCTCCTCCTACTGCTGGTATTTAAGCAATTGCCAGCCTTGGCTGCTTACAGTTAACACACAATTTTTCCAAATGTAATATTTCACTCACTGCATGCATTTAAAAGTATATCATTAAATATACATATAGAAATACATTCTACCTCTCTTTCTGGGTTACATTGTAAAGGCGGCATTGCCACAGCTAAAAGTTATTTTCATATTTAAGCAATCAGGATTTAGGGGTTTTAGTTTATAAGCCACAGGAGTTTTTTAAAAAAAAAAAACAGCAGGAAATCCATTATATTTATTATTGTCACAGGGACCCAAATGTAGACAGCAGGATTAAGGATGAAGGGCTTGGGCAGGGCTAACACCAAAGATCTCACGAGTTGAACTTTGCTTTGTAGACTTATTTCAACACGTTGGATTGCTTGCAGTTTTAATTTAGAGACTGAACATTACTAGCAGTGTTGACTGCATATTTCAGGCTGTGAAATAAAAAGACAATCAGTTCCATATACAGAATGACAGCATAGGCCATTTAATTTAATTGGTAAATGGCATTTTAATAGTGGCAAGATAAATAAGAAAGCATAAGAAACAAGTTGCTTCCTTAGCCATAGACTCTAAAACAATTAGAACTCTTAGAAAGTATTAAACTCTTAAAAGTATTAGAACTCTTTAATTTAGCCAATTGACAACTGACGATCCAAACCTTTTAAAAGCGTCCTTAAAAAAAACCCTGCCCTCTTGTAGTAGGATTACCAGAAAATTAAGGAGCACATAGAGAAAAAACAGCTGAAAGGGCTTCACTGATATAATCTAAACATGCATTTATTAGATCTATCAATTAATTTTATCTCATCAGGTAAGCCTAGTTTGTCAGGACTACAACAGACAGTGCTGGCAGCTTTTTTATTTTTTCCCCCCAAAAATAAGAATTTGTTAGAAACAGGCCCTTGGGTGCCTATATATATATATATATATATATATATATATATATATATATATATATATATATATATATATATATATATATATATATATTTATATATAACAAACAAGGGAAAGTTATGCTCACCACTAATTTATAAAATCATATATTGCAATATATTTAAGCTGGCCAACTACGACAAAGTCATCCCATATCTGGCCAGTCCTATATTGCAATATATGGACAAACAATCGCTGTTTTGTTTAAAGGGTAAGGCATTTTTCAGTAGCAGTATGCACAAAATGTCTCTGTCTTAAATATATTGATAATGGGTTGAGTGCAGAGGAATCTTGTATTTGTCTATATGTATTTTGTGGTCACACCCTCATTGCACCCCCGCCTAATGGTTTTAAAAAATAGTGGTGAGCACAACTTTCCCTTGTTTGTTATAGTTTATACAGGAGCAGTGACCAGCTCCATGTTGTAGCTCCCACCCTTCCAGCTATAGTCAGGTGATCCTACTGGTGTCTAATAAAAGGGCAGCCAAGTTTGGGAGTTTTACTTTGAAAGCAGCTAGTAAGTTGCAGGTAGAACTTAGTCTCTTTGTAAAATATATAATTAAGCAATTGAATTCTTAATGAATCAGATGAAAATTGAGCATAGGACTGGCCAGATATGGGATGACTTTGACATAGTTGGCCAGCTTAAATATATTGCAATATATGGACAAACAATCCCTGTTTTGTTTAAAGGGTAAGGTATTTTTCAGTAGCAGTATGCACAAAATGTCTCTGTCTTAAATATATTGATAATGGGTTGAGTGCAGAGGACCTCTTGTAGTTGTCTATATATATATATATATATATATATATATATATATATATAACAGATATTTTTTCCACCATAATACTTAAATTGATAAAGCATTTTAATGTATATGATGTTAATGAAACATTTTAACAAATCTTTAGTATATAACTGAATATTAAAAAATTACAGTACCACAGCTTTATTAAAAAAAAAACCTTACAAAAACATCTGGCTGTAAGCAGTGGAAATGTTTTTTATAGGCATATTTGCTGCTGCTGTTGGATGCAGTTGGTGTCAACTTATATTAAATAAATTGAAAAGGCTGGAAGAGTTTTTAATGCTTCCAATTATTCTCTTTTATACTTTCCGGATTAGCCACTAACACCTTTATTGGAAGGCCAGATAGTACGTTTATTAATATTTATTGAAATGCATTTTATCTTCTCTGCTTTCATTACACTAAACTGAGAACAGAAACAAAAGTTAAAGTATATACATAACTTCCATTAGAGTTAAGGGACATTCCAGCAACAGTCTATAATAATATATTATATGTCCAATATATGCCTGAGAGGTATGGAACACTCTGTAAAGCCTGTTCAGTACTCAGGGAGGTTAGGAAACATGTCCAAAAGCTGATCACCAGTCTACAATTAAAGGTCCAGTTCCACAGATAGTTTACATAAAAAAACAGGTTAATAAGAAGACACTGCAGTAAGACTTCAGTAAGCAAGGCTCTCCCCCAAGGTGACCCCAATTATTAGACCACTGGTAACCTGGGCCCCCTGGATGGTGGACTCTACCAACCACCAAAATGGAGCCCAATAGAAAATAAAAAAAAGGAACAACCCACAAGCAAAGCCGTGCTCCTGATCCACCCCAGCCATGCACCAGTTATGACAAAACTCCACCTCTGACCTACCCAAATAATGCGCACCCTGATAAAACCTACTTCTTTTCCAAAATGATGTCAGAATTGTATGTGAGTGTGTATAATGAACTGAGGCATTGATCCTCAGTTGTGGTATCCTATAACCCAGGATCTTATATACCATAATCCAAATAGAATTCCATTTCATTTTTTATTTGATTTAAGGAACTCCGCACGAGTGTCCACAGAAAAATTTCCAGAGGGGAGTAAACTCATCAATCAAAAACAACCTATTTAACTAGGTGTACAATTAAAACATTTAAAAAAAAAATATTGGCATATACTGTATAACATAAAACAACTTAAGCAGCACAGTGGCTAAATAGGTAGCATGTCTGTCTTGCAGTGCTTGGGTTCTTACTCTTACGTTCAATTCTGGCTTGTGCTCTCTCTGCAAGTAGAGTTTGACCGGATGGTCTGAGGATCACAGCGGCCCCTGCCCCCCAGTCACTACCCCCTCCAGGCTCCCACCCCTGCCACAACCCCCTCTGGGACCCCTTGCCCTAAAAGCAACCCCCTCCAGGCCCCTGCCCCAGCAGCAGCCCGCTCTCTAGGACCCTTGCATTAACCTGTCCTGTAGTTGTGCCCACAATCAGGGCTTGAGGGGAAATCAGAGGATGACGTGGGTCCATCCAGGCAGTAGATCGGCATGGGTCTGGGTCAGTGGAGCCCACGAAGGCCAGGGCCCACTGGGCTTTTAGCCGGTGTCCCTCCGGCTCAGTCTGATCCTGGATAGATATAAAATCCCAGCAAGTCCCAAAATCGGGAGTAACGCTATTTCCTCTTTCCTTATAACATTTGATGTTCTGTAGCACAACCCAGACAGATCATATTTATAAAAAGAATCCATTATTCTTGACATAATTGTGGAGGGTCTCAGACAAGAAACTGCAGAGATCTTGGCACTACAACAATTACATAGAACAATTCATATAAAGGGTAGTTATGGTAATTATGGTAAGCCGGGATGAAAAAAGGACTTGATAAAAGCCAGTTCAATTTTCCTATTCCCTGAATGCGAATGTCCTTCCAGCTTAGTAATATACCACATACAATCTCTTGATACTCTTGAAACAGTGTCATGCTTTCCTTAGTCCAGTTCTAAGAACACTAACTTCTAAGAACACTCAGACCCCTTCTGTCTCTTTACTGCCCTGTCTCCCACTCTAAACTCTGCAATGTTGTCTTCTCTTGTATTACTTTCTTTACACCCATAATTTGCTGCACCCAATGCAACCCTGCATAAAATAACCGTATGTAACTTTGTTAATGATCTCCAGATTGCCAAGTCCAAAGGGTACTTCTCTGTTGACAACTACTGGATTTACCCTCTGTTTGATACTTTTAGCCATTCCAGTCTAATGCAAATTTTCAGTTCCCTTGATATTCACAATCTAGCCCTATCTGTCATTTATACTAAGAACTCTTCTACAGTTCAGATTGTAGTTGTGTGTCAATGTTCTGTACAAATTCTACAAAATATTTTTAACAGCTGAAGATTATGAAAGTGGTACTTTTTGTTCTTTCCTTGTAACATTTGATATGTGGTGTAGAACAATCTAGACTTTATATAAATTGGTTATAAAACCCCTTGCTGACCTCTCATATCCTTTATTATATAAGTCAGAGAATATATTATTCTTGAAATTATTGTAGGGAGGTCTCTGACTAGAAGAATTCTTGGCAATGGAACAATTACCTATCATTCATATACAGGGTAGTGCTACTCATGGAGTAACTAAAGCCTTAACTGTTTGTAACAATTAGGTGCAGATTCTGAAAGATAACAGTATGACAGCTGAGATAAAAAATTAATAAAACAAGTTGTGTAAGTCTTCATCAGTTCCCCAAAAAAGTTGTCAGTTTTCCCTATTCTCTGAAAGCTCAAGTCCTTCAATGCTCAATGACCACAGAAACTTCCAAATATGACCTCTCCCACTGATTTATTTACAACCTCGGCAGGTCTGAGATGCCGGATTTTTGGATTTGGACTTTTAGTATTGGTAGAGAGAGAAACTGAGTATCACCATTTTTGTAAAGTAGTATTCCCATAAGTATCTCTACTGAATTCTAGCCAATTTACACGGCCATGGCTTTGACTATGAAGTATTTTAAAGCAATAGTTCAGTGTAAAAATAAAAATTGGGTAAATAGATAGGCTATGCAAAATAAAAAATGTTTCTAATATAGTTCATTAGCCAAAAATGTAATGTATAAAGGCTAGAGTGACTGAATGTGTAACATAATAGCCAGAACACTACTTCCTGCATTGCAGCTCTCTTGGTTTTCACTGATTGGTTACCAGGCACTAACCAAACTGTTGTTTTTGAATCTCAGCTGCATGCTAAGGATCAATTGCAAACTCACTGAACAGTTATGTCCCTGACTAACTCAGAGTTAGAGAGCTCTACAAATACAATCTATTTACCCTGTTTTTATTTATACACTGAACTGTTCCTGTACAATGAACTGTTTTTGGGGGGGGGAGGGAGGTTTTAAAAAACTGAAACAGTATTAAGTAGAAGTTTCCTTACATTTGTGTATCATTTTGTGTATTTGCGCTTGTATTTATTTTTTTATAATAAATGCCAATATATGGTGTTGCACATAAACATTATAAAATGTTGTACGATAATAACTATAATAAATCTATAATAATAACTATTTAGCAATAGAATCAACCCATTCAATGACTGGTTATATATGTATTTGTTATTATAAATAAATTATTAATAATTATTGTTTGTTTCTTTAATTCCAGACTGAAGTCAGAATGTCCCTGGGAGGTGGAACATTAGTGTTTTTAATGGCAGCAATGGGTTCGGTATCTGGAGGAGGTCCAGCAGGTGGTGGTTATTACCAAATGAAATATGTAAATCCAATGGTCAAGGGACCTCTTGGCCCTCCATTCAGAGAAGGCAAAGGACAGTATTTAGGTAAGGAAAAACCCACATTAGAGATTACATTTTCTGTGATAGTTCACATCAGGTTAAATGGACAGTTCAGTGTAAAAATAAAAATTGGGTAAATGGATAGGCTGTGCAAAATAAAAAAATGTTTCTAATAAAGTTAGTTAGCAAAAAATGTAATGTATAAAGGCTGGAGTGACTGGATGTCTAACATAACTTAACAGAACACAACATTATGTTTTCAGCTCTGAGTTAGTCATCGACTTGAAGGGGGGCCACATGGGACATAACTGTTCAGTGAGTTTACAATTGATCTTTAGCATGCAGCTCAGATTCAAAAGCATCAGCTATGACCCCTGTGGCCCCCCTCAAGTCTCTGATTGGTTACTGCCTGGTAACCAATCAGTGGAAACCAAGAGGGCTGATGCCTATTATGTTAGACATCCAGTAACTCCAGCCTTTATAGATTACATTTTTTGGCTAACTAACTATATTGAATTTTTTTTTTATTTTATTATCCAGTTTTTATGTTTATACTGAATATTCCTTTAAAGATTAATTATGGCCATGGAGATCAGAAAATAATGCTCATTCAATTTCTTGTCAAATGCTGTTTTTTCTATTCCTGCAGGAAACATAATCTTGTTATTATTCATCTGTTGAGAAAGAACATCATGCTCTTAATTTGTTTCCTCGTGTAATTCGTTATCATTGCCAAATAATGAACCTTTCTATAGCCATATCAGTTTCATTAATTAATACATACAAAAATTATTTTGAGTAAATCATAACCATATGGTTCTTTACTTTTAACTTTTTGTTAGCTGTGTTATTCCGGGGCGTTTTTCTTCTGGTACTGTGGTGATAACTTTCTTTTTATCAGTAAATATAATTGCTTTCAGGAAGACTCAGAGGCCCTAATTTAAAGGATATAAAACTTGTGGCCTATCAGTAGTTATGCTCCTAACATCATCACCCAATTATTTGGTGGCTGTGGATTCTGGCATTTCTATTCCATATGGGCTGGAAGGCAGTAGGTTTGTCTAATAATGCTGTTGAGAAGAAATAACCAGAACTAGCCCCTAAGCACTTATTGCTTTGATATCACAAGGTGCATCAGAAACAAATTGTCCCAGTTTTCATTTGTTTTTAAATTAAATGGCATGGCGGGATAATAGGAGCTACCTAAGCTAAGTGTCTAGATCAGTGATCCCCAACCAGTAGCACGTGAGCAACATGTTGCTCTCCAACCCCTTGGATGTTGCTCCCAGTGGCCTCAAAGCAGGTGCTTATTTTTGAATTCCAGGCTTGGAGGCAAGTTTTGGTTTCAGAAAAACCAGGTGTACTGCCAAACAGTGCCTCAATGTAGGTTGCCAATCCACATACGGAATACCAAATGGCCAATCACAGCACTTATTTGGCACCTCAAGAACATTTCTCATGCTAGTGTTGCTCCCCAACCCCTTTTACATCTGAATGTTGCTCACGGGTTCAAAAGGTTGGGGATCCCTGGTCTAGATAAAGCTCACTATATTTTGCTATAGGTCTAGGTACTGTCTCTGATATGCAGAGCAATACAATAGGTAGAGAGTACATAATTTGTCATTATTAATCCATGGAAGGTTCCATAAAATCCCATCCTCACCTTTGCTGTGTCCCTCTCCTAAATTATAGTGATGAGCAAATCTTTCCTGTTTCATAAGACTGCAAAAAACGCATTAAAGTCAATAGGCGTCAATTTTTTTTTACTTTCGTCAATTTTTCTCACTCCAAATGCATTAAAGTCAATGGCCATTTTTTCTTGTGGCGACTTTTTTGCCTTAGATACTTTTTTGTCCAAATGCATGGAAGTCAATGGGCGTTTTTTTTGTTATGGCGACTTTTTGACTCAATGAAAAAATTGTCTTGGCGACTTTTTTGTTGCATCGAAATTTTTAGGGCCCGATTTTTGCTGCAGTTTTGTAAACAAATCTGCAGATCGTGAAGTGTGAAATTTCGCTATGAATTCATGCCTGGCAGAATATTCTAATCACAACTACATTCCCCTCTGCCGATACTCTTCCCTTTGTTCCCTTCTGCTCTTTCCCATTTCTTCCTCTCTATTAACTTTCTTCTGTTCCCTTTCATATCCCACCCTCAATCTGTCATCTTTGCACCCTTCTTTTCCTTTCCTGCTATTGCTCCTCCCCTTATGTTCCTAATTTATTTATCCAGCTACTAGTGATGTTTGGGTCGAAAAAATGTCACCTTCTTCCAACCTGTACCAGGGCCATCTGGCCAAGATGTCATACTTAATATACCTGTGCCTAATCACATTCTAAAGCCCCCAACGTGGGTGGGGCAGACACAAGAATATAAAAGAACAACAACAGGCAGTAGAGGAAGAAGTGCATGCTGAGGTCACAAGCAGGGAGGGCTGACCTGCAAATGCGCAGCAACCCATAGGCTATATTGGATCTGGCAGCATACAAGAGGAATGGGAGAGTAAGGGAGAGAATTGTGTTCCTTCACTTTCTGATTTCAGATAGCATTGTTTAGAAGTATGGCCCTATAACCAGTGCTTAGTGATGTCATCAGTTATAATCAGTGCATAGTGATGAAACACTTGTGCATTATAATAGATAATGCACCCACTGTTGTAAAATAGAGGATATAAGAAGTAACCTCTGTGTTCCATGCCCTTGTTCTTTTATATAGTCACGGATCCCTTAAAGCAGTATTCAAGAACTACTCTCATTTGTACAGTAGCTGCATTGTATTCTCATTTTCTCTTTCATACTTACTTTCCTACTTATCATAAGATTTTCTCTTTCATACTTATTCTCCTATTTATTGTTGCATTGTCATCACATTAAGTATTTGGACCAAGGAGGGAACAATATGGCTTCCTATTTTGCTATGTTGCATCTTCCTTTACTTGAGTCTACAATCACATCTGTAGTTAATTCTTTCATGAAGCTTAAGAAAAAATGTAAAATGCATTAGCAAAGGTGTGGTCCAGCAGGCTTGGAAAATGATGGCTCAGCTACATCTCCTACTCCTCCAGATTAAGTAAATAGCATGAGAATTATGAGTTTTTAAAATACATTGTTTTAAATCTCATTCACACCTGTGTACAGTATGCCAATATGATCCAACTAGTTGGACTTTACTCAGTCTGTATACCCCTTATGGAGTCCAAGTTTTCATAGCCAACAATATCATGGCCAATGTGTAAAACATTGAACATTTAGCCAAACAATACTAAAAGCAATGATAGCTTATATTGAAACCAATATTTCTGGAGTGGGTATGTGTAGTAGTACTAACTGAACTGATTTTTTTTCAAGCAATGACTGTAGCCAAATTTGTGCAACAGCAACTGTGTTTTTTTTATAGTAAACGACTCCCACGGAGTGCTATATTGTTGACAATAGTTGTGTATATATAAATATATATATATATATATATATATATATATATAACTTGATTTTAGTCAAACTAACAAACAGTTATCAATACGTTAATGGTAGCTTAGCTATAATACTGCCTAGCGATGAGCGAAATTCGTCCCGGCAAGAAAATTCAGGAAGTGCATTGAAGTCAATGGGAGTTATACACGCACCTATTTTGCCCAAATGCATTAAAGTAAATGGGCGTCCGAATAATTTTGACAATTTTATGCATGCGACTATTCTGATGTGCGCCCAGATTTTTTAGACACAGCATAATTATTGGCAGCAGTTTACCGGCAGCGAAACATGGAAATTCGTGCCTGCCGAATTTACTTGCCCATCACTAATACTGCCATGTGTAAGCAGACTCTGTTCCTGCTGGGGGGTTCAGAAGGTAGAAGCCATAAGGAATTCACATTTAATCCTGCCTCTAGGTGCTAGAGCGCAATACATTGCTTCTGAGAGACTAAGGGGCAAATTCACTAAGAATCGAAGTTTCGCCAGGCGCAACTTCGCCGCTCTTTGCCGCACTTCGCCCCACTTCGCCAGGCGAATTTTCGCCAGCACTTCGCAAATTCACTAAAATCCGAAGTTGCGCACAGGGGTAGCGTAAGTTTGCGAAGTTGCGCTAGCGTTGATTCGCTATATAAAGCGAAGTTGCGCTAGCGAAGGCTAATTTGCATACGGCGTGAAATTCAAATTTCAATGGAGGAACACGTATCAGCACTACAAATGCCTAGAAAACCTTCAAATCTGCAAATAAAAATTTTATTTTGCCCTACACATGTGCCCACTGTCTAGGTAAGTTGCCATGAGTCAGGAAATGTAGGGGGGAGGAAGGGGAGCCCCACAAAATTTTCAATCTTTTTCAGCCTATCAGCCATCATGTAGAAAACACGCCAGCGTTTTTTGGGACTTAGAAAAAATTTAGACTTTTTTTGAAACAATCCCTATCTACTCTATTGCGCTTCGCCAGGTCTGAGGTGGCGAAGGAAGTCTAGCGTAAAAGGTAGCGTTCGCTACACTGCGCAAGTTAGTGAGTTGCGTAGTTTCGTCGCTAGCGAAGATTCGCCTGGCGTAAGGTTGCGAAGTAACACTAGCGAAACTACGCCAGCGTTCGTTAGTGAATTTGCGCAGTAGCGAAAATGCCAAACGCTAGCGAATTAACGCTAGCGTTTCGGCGCTTCGCGCGTTAGTGAATTTGCCCCTAAGGGCATTGCACTCTAACACCATCTACAGGCAGGATTTAGCATTAAAAACTGACACGTTACAACTTGTGAAATCCTGATGCTTTCATCTATTTGGAGGGTCCTGTTAGAGGAAGCTGACCCCCTTGCAGGGGGGCCCAGGAGTGTAGGGGGCACAGGAAAGCACCAATTAATGAGCAATCCCACTATATCTTGGTAGATGATGTTAATTTACCAATCTTTTGGGGCCCTAAATTGAATTTACTACGTAACATCTAGTTATGCCACTGCACTCACTCAAAAACATTTTCAGAATATGTTCATATGTTTCTGAAAATGTAGGTTCCAAAATGACCACCTTAATTTGGGTCCAGTAACTTTGATGAACACAGTGAGCACTGCATCTCTTTCTGAAATACAAATTCCATTAGGAATACTGCAATTTTATATTATTGGCAAGAAAAGCTGGAATATTACAGGATTTCTTCCACGTTCCTGAAGCCCACAGATAACTGTATCCTAACCTGCGATGCTTTTATCACCTTGGGATAAACTCTCGCAAGACACAAAGGCACGTGGAAGACAAAATGAATATTTAAGAGATTATAATTCTTGAGGAATAAAGAAAGCAAAGGAAATTCCAGTTTTTCAGGCATCTGGTAAATGCTACTAATCTTCAAATAATGGAGGGGAGTGGAATCTGAAAAATGAGAAAAACAACATTGAGAATTGCTACTCAAATTACAGAGTTTATATTATGTTACATTCCCAATGTGAGCTGTCTGCCCATATGCTTCCCAAGCTGGGAAGTGTGGCTTATGGCTGTGTCAAAGTCAAGCACTCTATGGGAATGCATCCTAAATCATATTATATTTAGCAATTACAGCCAAATCCTTCACATATGTGAATATGTGGAGCGATGCTTGTTTGGAAAAAAACATTTTTTTTTGCAAACTGAAAACTTGGGGAGAAAGCTGCATCTTATATTTCCTTAAAAGGATAATGCGCCTAATATATGTCCCACATTCAGTATAAATTTCTGTATAAATATAACTGGTAGATTTACCTTTTATGCCACTACAGGTCAATTTTGATGGCACTTCTCAAAGTTACTTAACTATGGCCCTAACTCCCACTTTCTACAACTTTCTACTTTTATAAATTGAATGTACATAAATAACAAAGTAACAATCTACCCAGACAATTATAATAATAATAATTATTAAATTACAGGAGGAATAGCCTGCCCCCTAGTGAAGATGTGCCCACAGATTCAGGCCTAAATCCCAATTAAAGGGAGCTCAACTTGGAGAAATGTGCACTCATATATGGGAGGAAAATTAAGATTATATAAGTAGTGATTAGCTTCCATGTTTGGAGGTAAAGGTGATTGTCTTTACTTTTTGACATGTCTTACAGTGGTCATAGACAATAAGATTTTTAAAAGATCTTTTCATTATCATAAGACCAAGTTTATCTTGAAATGACTATTTGATTGTACAATTGGTCCATCAAATAAAAAAAACATTTCAAGCAATATTGTATAGTGGGAGGTAGGAAAATTGATGTTAGCGGCCTGCTTGGACCTGCAAACAATCGGACAATGGATACATTTTTACTGTGAACGATGAAAATGCTCTAAACCGTCAATTTTCTTACTGTTGAAGGGAAAGTCGTTAGATGCACAATCGTTCGGTGCCCAGTAACCGCACAATAATTTGACAGATTTGTCGGATCGCACAAAAATTGGTCATTAGGGAGAGAAAAAGCTTAACATCTATTAGTCAATTTTTTTTGTTGTAATGTGAGAAGCAAATTATGTCATGTGACCTCTTAGTGAATTAAAGAGGTGGTTCACCTTTAGATTAACTTTAAGTATGTTATAGAATGTCCTATTCCTAGCAGCCTTGCAATTGCTCTTCATTATTTATTTTTTTTATAGTTTTTGAATTATTTGCCTTCTTCTGCTACATCTTTCCAGCTTTCAAACGGGGGTCACTGGCTCCAGCAGCCACTATTGTTCTGTGACATTTTATTATTAAAGGGGAACTCCGGCTTCCAAACCAAAGTTTGATAAAGAGGCCCACATAACACAGAAACCCCTAATATATCCATGAATAAATGACATTTTCTAAGCTGAAATCCAGCTGTTTAACGGTTCTTTTCTTTCTGCATGTTTTAAAATCCTGGCAGGGAAGGAGGGAGTAAAACGCTGATGTTACAAATTGTAACAACTTCTCCACAGCTTACAGACAACATGCAGGTACTACATACCCCACAATGCATTGCACTATTATGTTCTTTTTCTTATTGAAATCACATGTGCAGAGAATTGTGGGGTTTGGAGGATGCATGCTAAGGACAGATGGCTGTTGATACAAAGTAACAGTAGTCAGCCAGCTCAGCAAAGTAGTCAGAGAGATCAGCAGAAGAGCAAGGGGGCTAGGCTTAGGGAACTGTCAAAAACCATTAAATTTAATCATGAAAAGTCTGGATATATTTTAAATGATGTATATTGCAAAGTTGTTTGAAATTATATTTACTTTACAAAAACCTTGTTATGTTTTTGTGGGGTTCCCCTTTAAGTACTGTTAATTTGTATTACTTATCTTTCTATTCATATCCTCTCCTATTCATATTTTAGTCAATTATTCAAACCACTGCCTTGTTGCTAAGGTAGGCTCCTGCGATCAGATCAGGTGCTGAGATTCCAAACTGGAGAGCTGCCAAACAAAAATCTAAATAACTGAAAAACACACACACAAATACCAACCCCTGCAAATCGTCTCAGAGTATCAATGCCTATGTCATACTAAAAGTTAATTTAAAGGTAAACAACCCTTGAATATAAACATCCATTTTATCATGCTTTATGACAAGCATTCACTTTACCAATGGGTAAACCCAATGACTAGTAGCAAATGAAGTGATGTTTACAAAACCCAGAGCCTAATCTGTGGCACACCCCCAAAAGAATTAAAGAAAACAACAACCCTAGCAAAATGTAATATATGTCAAATCCTAAAGCACTACTCTCCCACATTTCCCAAACATAATGGGTATGCACACGAGCCATCAAATATTGTTGCTAACTATGGTCCACATGCAGGATATTTCCCCCAACACATATGTGCAGGACATGCCCTGCTCACTGTTATTGCTGAAGTAAAATACAAAAACCTACAGACAATTGCAGTGGCACTATGCATTTTTGACCACTTGGGATATCAGGCACAATGAATCTATTAAAATGGAGGATATCTCTATAGAGCAGTGCCAACTGGCAGTCTGCAGGTCTATGTTCTGAGGGGTTGCTAGCCACAGGGATGCAGGAAGCATATGGGTCTAAGTGATGGGTGATATCTCTGCAGTGAGCATTAACCAATGTGGGTATAGTCTTTAAAGTTCTTGAGATAATATGGGTGCAGTTTAAAGTATGTGTGATTTATAAGTGGTCAATATTGGCTTGCATTATTACCTCTCCACCATGTAGGCAGGGTAGGACAGCAGCCTGGGACCCACCGGTCAGTGGCGTAACTACCGGGGGAGCAGGGGATGCGGTTGGGCCAGGGCCCGCAGCCCCTCAGGGCCCCCGGCAGCTTGCGCGCCACTGATTCTGGGTGGATTCCGGGCGCACGGAGGGGGGGGGCGGCTGCGCGTCCCGCGCCAGGGCCCGCCGCCCTCAAGTTACGTTGCTTCCATCAGTGCTGCAAAATGAACGGCCCTCCTGGCAGTCCCCAAGGTCCCCTTCTGACTTCCAAACATCTGCCCCTGCTGATCGAATGCGGGAATGTGTCACGTGGGTGTACACAAATTACGCACGAGTGAAAGATGCATTGTGCAGCAGCTTCTCTTCATGGGCCAACCAGGGGAGCAGGTCTGGTCTGGCGGGGGCCAATGAGGGCTGGGGCCCACCAGGTTTTTCCCCGATGTCCCACTGGCCCAGTCCAACCCTGCATGTAGGCCCTAAAAATTCTGACTTTGGTACCACAGAAGTTGGACAGTACTGCTATAGAGCATTTAAACAAAATGTGAAACTATAATGACCAAATAATTCATGGATATTCTCATTTAGAAAAAATTGGTATGGATAGGTATCTGTAAATGACAAACACCTTTACTTCTCTCACTTCTCTCAGCTGCATCCACTGCCATGATGGTCATAGATAATAATCTCACTTATTTTCGATAGCTGCATTTTTTTCATATTTAAATAGCAGGACAAAATAAAAATAAATATCTTAAAATGTATTGGATATTGGATGCATGTAGTTTAACTTTGCTTAAAATGTATTGGATATTGGATCCAGCAAATTAATTTTGCTTTGTCTCTCTACAGATAGACCACCCATCTCTCCAGACCTCAAGGGAGAGCCAGGACCAGCAGGGAAACCTGGTCCAAGAGGACCACAAGGACCACCAGGGCAACCAGGAAAGCCAGGGGTGGGAAAGCCTGGATTACAAGGACAACCAGGTCCTGTTGGTGCTCCTGGCCTTTCTGGCATAGGTAAACCAGGATTGTCAGGAATGCCTGGCAAAATAGGCCCCAAAGGACTACCTGGCAGCAAAGGAGAGCCTGGAATACATGGAGAACAAGGGCCTAGAGGAATGCCTGGACCTCCAGGTATTCCTGGGCCATCTGGCATTGCTTCTAATGGAAAACCAGGTGTTCAAGGAGCACCAGGGCAACCTGGTATAAAAGGTGAGCCTGGACCCAAGGGTGAGTCAGGACCACATGGTGAAAAAGGCATCAAAGGTGAAGCAGGCATTGGAAAAGCTGGAATACCAGGACCACGAGGAGCTGGGGGGCCACCTGGACCAATGGGACCACCTGGGCAACCCGGGAATGGAAAACCAGGACTTGTTGGGTTACCTGGAGCCCCAGGAGAAAAGGGAGTTGTTGGTCCCCCTGGGGGTCCAGGTATAGCAGGCCTCCCTGGGCCACAGGGGCCCCCAGGAAAATCAGGGGTGGATGGTGTTGGAAAACCTGGTTTAGATGGATTACCAGGTTTGCCAGGGCATTTAGGTCCAAAGGGTGAACCAGGGATAAGGGGTTTGCCAGGGTTGCCGGGGCCACCAGGTTATGGTAAACCAGGTCTTCCGGGTTTAAAGGGCGATCGTGGCCCCTCTGGAATTCCAGGAGGAATAGGTGAAAAAGGAGAGCCAGGTTTATTTGGGGAACCTGGTACTCAGGGGCCACAAGGTATAGCAGGTCCTCCAGGACTTCCTGGGTCAATGGGATTACCTGGTAAAAATGGTCTTCCTGGTTTAAAAGGTGATATAGGACCAAGTGGGCCACCAGGACCAGCAGGAGTTCCAGGAAATCAGGGCCTCAATGGGTTACCAGGTAAGGCTGGCTTTCCAGGTGAAAGAGGGCTTCCTGGCTTACTGGGGCACCAAGGTCCAACAGGGCCTAAAGGGGAAGCTGGGCAAATAGGGCTCCCAGGTATCCCAGGAAATGCAGGTGGTTTAGGATCAAAGGGTGAATCAGGAATGCCAGGGCAACCAGGTCCCCGAGGTACAGCAGGAATTCCCGGATTACAAGGGTCAGCTGGTCCTATTGGTCCCCAGGGACTTCCAGGATTAAAGGGAGAACCCGGTGTTCCTGGAGCTCCTGGCAATGGAATCAATGGTCAGCCAGGTCCCGCTGGGCCCAATGGACCACCTGGAGTTCCAGGTCCATCTGGGTTAAATGGGCCACCAGGGCTACCAGGGCCACCTGGCCCACCAGGACCACCTGGGGTTTATGGCAATGGTGAAATTGCAGGCCTCCACTTGCCAGATGGTGTTAAAGGTACATCTTTGGGGCAGGAAAAGCCCCAGTTTGGCTCTCCTGATGGGTCTATTAAAACATCTCCCGCATTCACTGCTATCTTATCTACACCATTCCCACCTTCTGGCTTACCCATTAAATTTGATAGGACTTTATACAATGGACATAATGCTTACAACACAGCCACAGGAATATTTACTTGTTCGTTGCCAGGAATCTATTACTTTGCTTACCATGTTCATGTCAAAGGCACCAACATCTGGGTTGCTTTGTACAAGAACAATGTACCTGCTACATACACCTATGATGAATATAAAAAAGGATACATGGACCAAGCTTCTGGAAGTGCAGTTCTGGAACTTAAAGAAAATGACAAAGTGTGGATCCAGATGCCATCAGACCAAGCCAATGGATTGTATTCAACAGAATATATTCACTCTTCTTTTTCTGGATTCCTCCTTTGTCCCACATAATGAGCATGAGCTTAGTCTCTTGCTTTAGCCATAAACAATCTAAAAATATCTTACAAGATAAAGATCAGCATATACTTATATATCCACTGGGAGGGAAAAAGCACAAAGAAGACAAAAATGGTTGCTTTTTTCCTGCTGAGAAATTAGGTGTGGAAGAATCTTTTTCTCAGCACAGTTTGCAAAATAAGTCATGAGACCATTTAATGACACTTAACAAAGCTGCAAGCTGCATGGCTGTCGTGCAAGACAATATTCTTGAGTTTGGAACCTTAAGTGAATCTTGAAGTTCCAGTTTGGATTTTAACGTTTTTTTAATGTTTTCTTTTTGTAATTTATCTTTTTATGCTATGTTGTTTTGCTTTAGTTTTTTTTAAACACTGCTCTGACACCCAAGTAAATGTGGAAATTAGAATTCTTATGGTATCTACCCTGTCAATATCTCTGCCAATCTATATGTTTTTAGTTTCCTATTGAAACCTACTCTAAAGAATTGTTAATGGTATAGATATAAAACAATTGTAACCATGTATACCATGTAACAATTGTTGGGATCCCTTAGGCCATCTAATTATTTCATTAAGCCATGAAAATAGTAAAGATTGGCCTACTTTTTTGTATTTCTTTTACAGTCCTTTTATTATTATTAATAGTATATGGGAGAGAAATGATTATCCCACCTTGGCTACTCTTCTTAATCAAAACTCTCTGCCGTGGCACAAGAAGCCAAAATAAATGTTTACCGTAAAAAATGTATTGATATTATGCAATGTTTTATCTCTAAATTGAAAGTGTAGAAAAGATACACTATTCTTCTGGTTTTTTATATTATTTTCTTTTCAATTTAAGCACAATACAGAACATAGTAGCATCCGGGTTCACAGGAGACATGTAACAGATATTGTTGATAAGCTTATATATCATAAATTAAATAAGAATGGTAAGCATGTGATAGGTGTATCCCAGCTGATTTCTATACTGGGTCCCAGGTCATTTGCGGTAAGAAGAGTTCTTCATAATTCTCATCATTATCCATAGTATTGATGCCTCAGGCAAAAAGTGTTGTCTTTATTTTTGCAAATTTATATCAATATCTTTATATTATTGACTCATTTAATGTACATTCGTTATGATATTGAAAGAAAATACTACAGATGCAGAAAAGTGTATCAGTGAACCCAGATCAATCCAGACGTTACAGTGCTTTAGTATAGTAATGCAATAATTAGTTTCTATCCATCCATCTATCATTCAACTAAGAGACTTAAAGGAGAAGGAAAGCTACCAAGGCAGTTTATTGCCAATAGCCACAACAGTGAAAGCTAGAATGCCATGTATATTCTTTAGAATGCTTTTCCATACCTGAGGATAGCAGCTGCAATATTAGCTTGCTGTGACATCACTTCTTGCCTGAGTCTCTCCCTGCTCACTCATAGCTCTGAGCTCAGATTACAGCAGGGAAGGGGGAGAGGAGCATACTGAGCATGCTCAAGCCCAAGCCCTGGAGGTTTAAGCTGAAAACAGGAAGTCTGATTCAGAAGCCCATATGTACACAAAAGAAGGAAAGTAATGTGGTGTTTCTTTTGACAAAGGACTCTGAGCAGCATTACTTTAATAATTGTATAATTAATAATTTAATAGTGTATTCATATAGACCTTTCTGATGAAGCTTACTTAGTTTTAACCTTTCCTTCTCCATTAAGTAGGATTCTAGAGCTGCCTCACCTACCTAAGAGAACGGGTAGTGGTTTCACAATTTGAAATTCTGCAGCATGCTGTCTGCTACATGGTACGTGGAATCAAAATTTTAAAAATGTAGGAATTTCATTGTTTAGGACATATGTAAAATACTTAATGACATCAAGAAGTCCTTAAGTAAGGAGAAAAAAAATCTCAATGCTGGAGGTAGCATTTGTTCATCTGACCAAAGGAGCACTAACTGATATTGCACAGAAAAGGGACCGAGCTTACAATGTATTAAAAGATTTTTCACATCCACTTGACATTAAAACATATAGCCAAACCAAAACAGTTATGTGAATTATGGGCAAGTTAGACTAATTTTATATGAAGTCTCCAGACATAAATATGTGAAACAATTTTGGATTTAGTAGACAATCAGTGGGGTGGATTACTCAATATTTCCATGAATACAACACAATATTACTTACCCAAATTATGCACTGAGCTTGGTCTGTTGTTTGTGGTACTTCATTTAGGTTATTGCTTTGATAGGCATGGTTCTTTAGAAATTGAAAGAATCCTCTGGGAAAACCTCAGGTCCTTAGCATCTTGGATGATAGATCCCATACTATACAATTTCCTAGGGTTCCTGGAGAAAGTTCTGGCCTTGGAGATGACTTTTAGAGTTTTAGCACATTAAGGGGCCCATTCATTAAGTTCGAGTGAAGGAATAGAAGAAAAAATACTTTGAAATTCAAAGTGTTTTTTGGCTACTTCGACCATCGAATGGGCTACTTCGACCTTCGACTACGACTTTGACTTCGAATCGAAGGATTCGAACTAAAAATCGTTCGACTATTCGACTATTCGACCATTCTATAGTCGAAGTACTGTCTCTTTAAGAAAAAACTTCGACCCCCTAGTTCGCCACCTAAAAGCTACCGAAGTCAATGTTAGCCTATGGGGAAGGTCCTCATAGGCTTGGCTATCTTTTTTTGGTCGAAGGATAATCCTTCGAATCGTTCGATTCGAAGGATTTAATCAAACTATTTGCGCAAAATCGATATTCTAAGTCGAAGGATTTTAATTCCCCAGTCGAATATCGAGGGTTAATTAAGTCTCGATATTCAACCCTTGATACATTTGCCCCTTGGTCTTATGGATAAGAATACAGAAGATACTATATATATATATAAAAAGGAGGAAACCTAGAATATTATGTCATGTATTATTAAACATCTTAATATCTGTTTCTCCATGTGTTCATACGATATCATTATCTGAAATACATATGTATCAAGGCAATGTTTGCTGAATTAGATACTGGGTAGAATAAGGTTTCTATTTACTGTAGAATGTCTTTTTCTTAAAATACTGTTCCATATTGACTTGTATTCTGTGATTTTGCAGTGGTGCTATGCCTTACCTAACAATGATACACTACATATTCACACAACATTATCCTCTGACTGCAAGTTTAAGGATGCTATTTCTAAGTGGTCCTGATAACGTCAACCATTGCTTAGATTGATTATGTTTTGTGGTCAGATTAGCCTGAACAAAAGCAATAACAAGGTGGACCATCTGAAACGTAGATCATGATGCCTATTTAAAGGGAGCATTTACAAAAATTGTCAGCATACAGCAACTGTGCCTTGTTGCTTTTCACCTTAAAGGAGAACCAAACCCTTGCTAATAAAAACCCCTACCCCCTGCCCTACATAGACCCCCTCCCTGCCCCCCCGCCTAAGTGGTACCTTTGGTAAATGCCCTACCTCTGTTCTAACCCCTCGGTGCAGATTCAGGGCATCAGAGTTCACAGGCGTCTTCTTCTCTTCAGTAATCTTCGGGTCTTCTTCCGGCGCTTTGACAATTTTCGTGACTTTCGGCGCATGCGCAGTTTTGCAAACCAGAAGGCTGCACCAACTGCGCATGCACCGATACACCGCTCTATTCCCGAAGATTACTGAAGAGAAGAAGATGGTGCCTGTGAATTCTGATGCCCTGAATCTGCACCAAGGGTTCCGTAAATAGTTAGGGGCATTTACCAAAGGTACCACCTAGGCTGGAGGGGAGCAGGGAGTGGGGTCTATGTAGAGAAGGGGGGTAGGGGTTTTTATTAGCAAAGGTTTGGTTTTCCTTTAACATCAAACATTATTTTTCACCTGTAAACATAGCAGAAATGTTAAATGTGTTACTTAATCTTGGAAAGATCTTGCTGCAGATCTCCCACGGTTCCTATTGGCAGCTTCTGCAACAGTTACAGTGTTCATGACTGCCTGTCATCTGTCAATATATGCAAATATGATGCCAAATAATTACAGGGGTATTTACCATCAATTTTTCTGATTAGTCTTCCTCCACTTTATTTTACAATGCTATTTGAAGAGACCAGCCCTGAAAAAGAGAATTTCAGATAGATACATGCCAAAGTCTATTACTTAATTTAGAGATACTATTTTGCCTACAAAGCTGTTATTTTTGTTCTAACAAGATAATTATGCATTCTATCTTAATGGGAACAACCAAATGAACTGTTTGGTTACTGATGAGTTCATAATTGCTAATAGAGTATAAAAGAAAAACACTGGCTTTTCACTACAGCATGCTCTGATCTGTCATTTAAAAAACTGATATATATATATATATATATATATATATATATATATATATATATATATAGATTTACTAGTCATGCCTCTATTAAACAATTTAGTAGAAGGATAGCCATCAAAACCAGTCAGAAAACGTACATTCAGACAATTTAGAGAATGTCTTTTATAGGAATATTTGCAGCATTTGCAACCAACTTTGAATTGCACCGCAATCTGTCATAGATGCATTAAGGATGCCTGTGTTTTTTTACTGTCAAATGCAATCCATTTTAATAGCCTATATTTGAAAAAAGAAAAAGAACAAAAAGTAATGGCCAAAGGGGAGAACAAGTTTTGTGATTTCCCTTCTACTGCTAACACCGCTTGTCAGTTTCCATGTTCTCCCATGCAGAGTAATTATGAAACAGCCATTAATCAAACAGACATATATATTACTTGAATCTGTTCCTGACATGATGCAATGCTTTCACAGAATACTTACTATAAGACATTTAAGGACTGTTTGAATATTGAAAAAATTACATCATGGTGCTCAGTCTACATAACAAATGGTCTTCTGGTGAAAACTGTCCTATTCTGCATATTATCTAGGGCCCCCAGTTTATGGGTGGCTGAAACGAGATTTATATTAGGCTGTTGTGTGCCTGTCCAGCCAAAGTTGACTGCCTATGTTTTTGCTGACTGGATAACATAGAGAGTTTCCAAATAAAATATCTGAACTCTGTCCTGTCTGCGGTTTCATTAGTAAGAATGAAGTGCGTGTGAGAGAGGCAGGCAGCCTTTAGGGTGTGTTGTAAGGATGAAAGAAAAAATGATTAAATATGAACAAACATATCATTTTAGAAATATTCCAGAAAAAGCTTTACAATTCAAAGGCAAAACTACTTACAATGTAACAGAAAAGCAGTTTGCAAAAATGATTCTTATTTCTGCAAATCAGATACAGAATTGATCTAACAGTGTGTCTCTGCCTATGTGTAAAAGCTATTTTGATGTCTGCCTTGGCACCTGCTGCCAGCACTGAAGCTCACATCACAGGCTTCTTCTTCGGTGCAGTCACAGTTGCTATGCAGTCAAAGTGATTACGATAGGTGCCATATAGTGCAAATAGTCTATGGGAGTTGCATGCATATTCCATGGGGAAAGGTGCAATAAATGAGGCCGAAATTGTTAAAGGGTTTATTTACCGTCAAACACTTTTGGTTGCAGATAGTTCACCAGAAATAAAGACTTTTTACTTTCTATTTCCTATTTTATCTATTAACTGTTCTAAATTGATACATTTAATTGATACATTTGTTATATTTGTCCCTACTGAGCAGAATCCCTGAGTTTCATAAAATACAGCTGTTACAATTTATGCAATAGTTGTTCATATTCCAGATCCTGCTGAGAAATGTATCAACTAGTTTTATCAACTAAATATAGCAAATTGTAACAGTTCTGAATGCTTCTAGATCACTGAGCTGCCAGACTGATACACTAGAGACAGGAACATTAAACTGTAAAGTTACGTTTTGGGAAAACTGTCAAAAATAAAAGATGAAAAGCAACCAAAAAAGTCTTTGTTTATTGTGAACAATCTGAAACCAACTGAACTGAAAAAGTGTTTGGAAGGTGAACAACCCCTCAAAGCTAATGCAGCTGTGTTCTAGCTGAATTCCAAAAATCAACTAGACTATACAGTATATTTTTAGTGTACTGCTATATTCATTTCATCAGGTGTGAGTAACCCATTAATGCTTATAGGGTAATATTTGAAGGTGGATGTGCTGTTTAGTTATTGATAATTCCAGGCCTGGAGGAAAGTTTTAGTTGCATAAAAACCAGGCGTACTACAGATGCTGAATACCTGAAGGTTATACAATATTCAATATATATATATATATATATATATATATATATATATATATATATATATATATATATATATATATATATATATATATATATATATATATGTGTGTGTAAGGTGAGCTACAATGGAAGCAAAGTTAGGCACAAATTTACAAAAATAGCCTAATATCTCCAGGAAGACTCTGACTTGCTTCTTTTTAACTGGCTGGGACCACTTTTGTATCATCTCTACTTTATTTATTTGAGGCTGGTCTACACCTCTTCCAATAACATAGCCTAAGTAATTGCCTTCTATGATTCTTATAGCACACTTTTTAGAGTTTGCAGTAAGCAAAACCTCTCATATAGTCTAACACCACCTGTATGTTTAAGCGAGACTTCCAGTCAGGGCTGAAGATAACCACATCATCCAAATAAGCTGAGCCATAGTGATTATGTGGTTTAAGAACACTGCCCATTAACCTTTGAAAGGTAGCTGGGGCCCCATGTAAACCAAGAGGCAGTACATTGTATTGGAAAAGACCCTCAGGATAAATAAGGCTGTCTTTTCCTTAGCTGATTCAGTTAAAGGTACTTGCCAGTACCCTTTTGTGATCTAGAGGAGTGAGGTACCTAGCAGAACCTAGTTTTCTATGAGTTAATCTACCCTAGTCATGGAAGACTTCATTCGGTTTACAGAGGTCACTATAAAACCTTATACTGCTGTCAGGTTTAAGAATCAAAACAATTGGGTTACACCAATCACAGTGGGACTCCTTGTAAAAAATGTTTTAACTCATCAGAGAATGTCTCTGTGCCTCAGGGATTCTATATGGCTTAACCTTTACTTTTACCTGATGGGCAGTAACAATATCATGTTCAATTAGAGAAGTCCTCCCAGGAAGATCAGAGAAGACAGCCCTATTTCTCATCAATAATTCCTTTTTTCTTGTTTGGTGACTTTGAAAACATTTCAGCGTTTTGCACCTGTTTCCTCTTATCAGGTTGCTGTCCCTTACTTCACCAACTTTTTCAATAATTTCATAAGGCCCCTGGCACTTGGCCAGGAACTTACTTTCAACTGTCTTTGTCACCAGAATTAAAGGTCCTTATTGTCCGTAACGTTTGTAAATCCTTCTTTGGGCCTCCTGGGCTTGGGCCATGTGTTCCCTTGCTATAGGTAATACAGCTGCAATTCGATCCTGCATTTCAGATATGTGTTCTACCATAGTTTTTTAGGGGGTAGCCTCCTGTTCCCAAGTTTGCTATGACTAAAAGACCCTTGGGTGTCTACCATACAGTAGCTCAAATGGGCAGAGCCCAGATGAGGCTTGTGGCACCTCCCTAATTGAGAACAACAAGCATGGCAATAAACGGTTCCAGTTTTTCCAGTTTAGCTCCCTAGTCTCGGCTCTCACTTTTGCCTCTAAACGCTGCCTTTCACTTTGGGAGGAGCCCTCAGCTAATTGGATGGCGCCAGGTCTTATTTGAGAGAGGAGCTAAGCTAACGGTTCTGGGCGAGCAAAGGGGCATGATCGTCTCACCAGGATACTGGAAAGAAGAACACCATCAGAGGCCGGGTCAGCACAAGCAGAGAATCGTCAGACAGGCCGGAATCAGGATATAGAGCGTAGAATAGTCAGTGGACAGGCAAATGGCAAAAAGGATTGGAGAGTTCAGAGTTAACAGGCAGGCAAGGATCAGGAATGGAGAAAGAGTATTTACAGACAGGCACGGGTCAATACACAGTAGATCAATCAGAATTCATGAAGAATATACACCCAGGAACTTACTAACAACGAGCAATGTGTAAATTGCAAAAGCCCCTTTAAATACTTTTTGAATTTTGCGCCATTGCGCGTGATGTCATGACGCCGGCAGATAACCCAGGAAGAGCCATAGAGGGGCCGGGCACAGAGGAGAAAGGAGCAGCACAGCGGGTGTCCACGCCAAAGGAGTGGTGGTGGACCCCGCTGCCCACTAGACCACCAGGGTGAGTCCTTACAAAAGCCCATCAGTTTACATAATAAAAGAAAAGAATTTTTATTACATTTCATTTCATTTCAACAGGTATTCTATCACCCTCCTCTTCACAGCCAGCTAATACTTCTAGGGGTGAGGAAACATCAGGGGTCACACCTTTCCAGCATTCTTACTATGTGTAAAAGGTTCTGGGGATAAGCATGGCTCCTCTACCTTGCATGTGGAGCCTTTTTGAAAGTTACACTTCCCACCTCACAGTTGCCAGAACAATGAAAAATCTCTTTCCAATATAGTAGCATGCATTAATTACAATCCCCACTTGATTCTTTAAAGTTCCATATTCAGCTTCAACCACAACCAGGGCAGTTGGGTAGTCTTTAGTGTCCCCATGTATGCACACCACCCCAACCCGAGGGATTAGAGAGTCAATTGTGTCCACCAAACTAGCTTGAAGTAATGTTACTAAACTCCCTAAATCCAGAAGAGCTGTTACCCAGTGTCCTTCTATGACTACCGTGTAAAATTGTCTCTTCTTGTAGAGAGGCAAGACACACAGGCTGAGCATATAGTGATTTCTGTCTCCCCCGGCTACAATCTATAAGCTCTGATGTTAAAATGCAATTAGAAGCGAAATTACCAAATTCTCTACACCGTCAGAATTGCAAATCCCATTTCTCTCTATGAGAGGCCTCCAGAGGTCACATCAGAGTTTTTGTCCCTGTTCCTCTGGGAAACCACCACTTTAATAAATGGAACAGTCTTACCAGGATTTTTCGGCAGTCTCTGAGGCTTGCTATGGTGCTGTTCGGAAGTAACCTCTCCAAGGTAACCCTCAGTAGCCAAGCACCTCTCCACAAAATCCACCATCTGTGTCATGTCCTTGGGGTCTGCCTGTCCAACCCATCGCTGAAGGTCCCTGAGAAGAGTTTTCCGTTACCATTCTATGACAATCCTTTCCTTGAATTTTCATGAACTGACAAAGTGACTCCAAGATGGGCCAAGATTTCCTCTTTCAACTTAGTATAGTTATGGGAGTCCTGTTCTTTCAGGTCATAATGCAACTTTTGAGGTTCATCTGTCAAGTACAGGGCTAGCACCTCTGCCCATTTCTCGGGGGGGGGGGTCTTTTTCCCTTGTTTCCACTCTTTCAAACACAGCCAGGTAGGCCTCAGCATCATCTGCTGCTGTCATATTTTGCAGAGCTATTTGCACCACTTTCCGGGAGTGGATATTTATAGGTGCTTGTACCAGGGCCGCACTACTCTGTAATTTCTCAGGTAAATGCAGGTTAACACACTATTGTTGTTCTGAGGTAGCTGTACTGGCTTACGCTTGGGCATTCGTTAGTGTAATCAGCAGCTGATTGGTTTGCTGTAGGGCCCTTAAGGATTCTTGATGGATTTGTTGCTGGTCTCTTAAATCTTCCTGGTAGTTTCTATTTGCTTGCTGCTTGGTTTTCAGCATCACCTTTAATACTTCCTCCATTTTAGTATCTGTTGAAAGACTTCACCTTTAAACTGTGTCTGTCCCTTTAATTTTTTGTCTTCAGTATTTCCAAGTTAAAATTCTGCCCGCATCCTCCGCCAATTGTGAACAGGATCAGATGAACAGACAGTTTTTTTCCAGCAGGTTAAATTCAGTTTATTTTTCTCATTACCAGACTCTGTGAGCAAACAGGTGCAAAACAAAATAAAACAAAACCTTTGCCACTCTTGGGCTCTAATACTATAACTATAACTAATAAACCTAGCTTTTTCCCTTTCTAACACTGGTCCCCTACTGGAATTTTAGGTCAGAACACAAAAACACAACTCCTTTTCCTTTTGAAGAAAAACAGCACTCCACACTGTGCAACACAGGCTGATTCCTTTCTGAGCTCCTAGCTCAATCTATGACACCCTCTCTCTGAGTAGCTAGCAGATATAGCCTCTTAATTATTCCCCAGGTAAGCCTTCCTAGGGGAATTAACCCACTCAGGTCTGCTGTACATAGGGGGTAAGAAATAAATCTAGTGCCAAAATGTCTCCCTTGAAACTGTTATCTACCAGATATAATATTAATGTATAAGTTCATCTATTTTTGTGCAGCGTTCCACAATAGAAATAAAAATGATGCTTATGAATATGAGTAGTATATAGAGGTTTCTATCCTATGGGCGTATAGAGTGTCATGGAGGGTGAGGGTTTCATGATAATAACTTTGGGCTTCTGACAAAAATCAGATCAGAACCCTTGCCTTCTGTAGGGTCCCTTCCCCCCATGCTCTGCATGTAATTCATTTTAGTATTGTGCCACCCAGGCCTCTAAGGATAAAGGGGCAAATATAACATCTAACAAGTGAAGAGGGTTGCCTTTTCCTTTAATGAAATGGTCTTGTATGCAATAGGCAGAGTTACTCAGAAACAGCAACATGAGATGCAGATCATTTTAATTGCAAGACACCTTTAAATACCCACAAGTTGCCAGGTTATAAACTTGCTAAATTGACCTTTGAGCTGCACTATATTGGCAAGATGGTTTAGTTCTATCAATTGCCAGATTAAAAATAAGTCCATAAAACGTCATGAAACCATTTTGGCCCCTACAAACAGCAGGGCAAATGTGCAGGAGTAGAAAATTGGTGTGAGTTACTGTGTCCAGTGTTTGGTTGTCCAAGAACAGAATGGCACATGGCATGGCTCCCAGAGCCTGGCTCTTCTCCATTCATATCAAAAGCTAGCAGGAAGCCGGCAGTGAATTCTAAAATAAGATGACTTTAATTCCTGTTGGTATGACACAGAAAAAGATAGGTCTATCAGAGAGAAACAAATGACATATTAACTGAGACATCATATACAAAATATATTCATAGCCTTCATTTGTTTTTAAATACCACTGGCGCCCAAGTTATTTGTGAGTTCAAGTTCTATGTGTCCTCAGTGTGGTTAACCCTTCCTCCACCAGTATAGCAAAGGCCCACATGAGAAGAAAAGGTCCATGTAGGCTTGTGCGCTACCAGAAGTTGCAGGGAGTTGAAACTCGGATAGTTCCATTTTTGTGACCAAGGTGGGTTTTGGGGCGAAAGAAATAACACATTTTCTAAATAGTGTTACATGAGAGCATAAATAAGTAGCAAGAGAGATGCTCATGAAGAAGAAAAGAAGATAACAGAAAAAAACTGTTTTACAGATGATAAAGTAAAAATAGGCTGAAATATATAGATCTTACCCAGGGGTGTAACTACAGAGGAAGCAGACCCTGCGGCTGCATGGGGGCCAAGGAGGTATAGGGGCCCTATGAGACACTAATTCATATACATTTTCAATAAATACTGCTAAAACAAGACAAGACAACTAGACATTTTGGGGATTGTGGGGCCTATTAATATCTATTTACACCACTGATCTTACCATTAAATGTCATATAAAGAGAACAGTGTACAGAACCATGCTTTAATTAATAATGCAAAAATAAGGGAGCACTTTACAAGAGTAAAGTACAAAAAATGGGTGTAATTTACCAGTTATGGGTTTTTACTTTATGTAGTTTTGTTTCAAAATATTATTTTCTTGGAAATACACAGACATTAACTTTCCCAAGCATAGAGCCAAACCTCTATTAGTAACCATTCCCTTCATGCAATACAATTCAGCATATTATGGAGGCACCACATGGTCAAGAATGGTATTGCAACTACAGGAAAATAAGATAATGTGCGTCAAAGAGGGTGACTATTAGAGTAGGACTATTTAGGCGATTTAGGCGCAATCCAACGCGCTGTGCAAAAACGCAGGCGTCAGGTCAGATGCAACAGAAATAAGGTAAGTAATAGCATTGTCGGATGAAGTCTGCGCTGCACCTGCATCTGACAGTTGTGTTGCGTTGGATCAATGCTGCAACTTCATCCGACAATGCTATTACTTACCTTATTTCTGTCACATCCGACATGACGCCTGCGTTTTTGTGCAGCGCGTCAGATCGCGTCGAAATTGCCCGCGGAGTCCTTCCCTAAATTAGGGCTGAATTATTGGAGGGTAGAATCAAAGGAATTCCATTTGACCCACATTATCTTGTGCCTTATCTGCTTGTTTCTTGCAGATCCCCTCATAAATGACTTTGAAACCGTATACACAGATTGATATTTCTTTTCGTTGGTCATTAGATTTATGAGCTGAATGTTGTATATAGGGATGCACCGAACCCATTATTTTGGATTCGGCCGAACCCCCGAATCCTTTGTAAAAGATTTTACTTCCTTGTTTTTTGATGAAAAGTCACGTGATTTCCCTCCCCACCCCTAATTTGCATATGCGGATTCAGTTCGGCCAGGCAGAAGGATTCGGCCGAATCCGAATCCTTCTGAAAAAGGCAGAATCCCGAACCGAATCCTGGTTGTATATATACCAGAGAACACAACAGCTTCATTGTAATCAGCTTGAAAAAGGAACTAAAATGTTCTGAAAGCTTGCTATGATTATATTAGTTCAATAAAGATATCACCTTTATACTACTTTTGTTGTTTTTTATTTCAAACATGGAACAGTAAAGGGTGCTACCAGTTAATAGTAAATCAACCTATTGTCATCCAGGAGAACTTTTACTAATCAGTAATATTTTTAGTTTAGTGATGAGCGAATCTGTCCCATTTTGCAGAAAAATGTGCAAAACGCATTGAAATCAATGGGCATCAAAAAAAAATGTTGTGTGTAACAATTTTTACACACATGACAATTTTTTCTCAATCCAAATGCATTAAAGTCAAGGTGGCGTTTTTTTCTTATGGTGACTTTTTTGTCTTGGCAAAAAACAGCGAATTTTGCAGTTTCTCGAATAAATTTGCAGGTGGCAAACTACTGATCCATGCTTGGTGAATAAATTCGCTCATTACTAAATATGTTCAAATAAATATATTTTCATGCTGAATAACCAGCATCACTCAGACAGGCTATGAGTACATTCTGAATACGATACTGCACTGACCTTATTACATTTAGCCTAAAGCAAATGTACCTCATTCCTACTTCATTAGTTCAAAAGACTACTCAACAATATGCTCCGGGTTACTCAGCTTTCTCCAGTGCTGCCACTGAAAGTTAATGGTTCATATGTAGAAAAGTTGCCACATTTACAGAGTGGCAAATGCTAAAATGAAAAATACCAGATTAATTGGCTCCATCTGTAGGTATAAACCCTGTGTGGATCTTGATTGCTTTGACCCAATCTACTTATTGGCCATGGAGGAGCATTCTTTAGCTGGTTCCTAACTTGCTATGAACTCTATTAGGAACATGACATTTTTTCAGTATAGCATAGAATAATAATGTACTAATAAGGACGAGGAGGTATAGCTGCCATGAATCTTTCAGTTACAGCTGCCTGTTGCTCTTTAATCAAGAACTGGCTATTTGGAAGAAAAGTAAATACTTCCTACATCTAACACTGGCTCAATTCCATCATGGAGAATACCTTCAGTGCAGTGTGAAGCAAACCAGTGTTATCTGACTACAAATTTAATATAAAAACCTGTGAGCAACCACAGGCACTTAGGCACACAATTTATCATTTTCCAGTCTCTCTGGAGGACAAATGCTCCTTGAAAACGACCTAAAGAAATAAGAGTGACTTGGCCATAAATCTGACATTGTTGAGTAAGCGCTTCTGTCATTTCCAGATCTAGAATACAAGCCCAGAACTAATTACAGAACTTGTGTAAATGAATCTGGTGAGCACTGCCAGGAAACTGTGATTATTTTGTTGGGTGAAGTTTCATAAAGTTACAGCCCCATTCCAAGAATCGTAGAGGCTAAAAGAAAATGAGTTTCACAAATATTTAACATAGTCTAACCTCTCTGTCTCCCCCTGCTCTCTGTAGATTTAGCAAGCACTGAATCCCAAAGGCAGCTGGCCCAGCTTTAATTTATACATTGTATTCTTTGGTATTCTTAGTTTTGGAGAATAAATGAAATGTTTAAGAAGGAATAGATTGAAATGTTACTTTACAGTATGCATTTGCTACATTCACAAAAAGGATACTTTGTACTCAAGGTCACAATGCTGTTATTATGGCAATTTAAGAAATTCTATGGGTGCTAATGCCCAGCCATCTGCTGCTGTATAAATGGCAAATCTAAGAGTAGCACAGCTATGTAGTTTAAGATAATAAAGTGGTTTGGGATGTGTTTATTTTACTCAGATTGTCCAAACGTAGCAGTCAAGTGATAATCAATTAATTCCAGCAAACAGGACAAGATTTGGCTGAGCAGGGGAGTGTCCGAATCCTGCAAACGAGGCTGTGAACATTTGTCACAGGCAAGTTTTAAAAATGCCTAAATACACCTTTTCTGCCCAAATAACCTTTTGCCTCCTCCGGCCACAGATTGTTCAGCCAGCTTTGCTTGTGTATACACAGTTGTGCTCAGAATAGTAGCAGTGTGTTAAAAAAGGGAATAAAGCTCAAACTTCTTACAAAAGCTTATATTTTCATATACACAAATGCATTAGCTGTATGAACTAAAAATGTCTAAAAAATTTTGCTTTGCTTTGAATCACTGAACTAATATTTAGTTTTATAAGCAGTGTTTCTGAGAGCTGCTGCACATCTGTGTTACATGGAGTCGACCAACTTCTGGCACCTGTTACATTCCACAATTCTTCTGTATTTAGTGGTTTTGCCTCAGAAACAACATTTTTGACCCACAAGTTTTTTATTGGATTAAGGTCCAGGGATTGGGCTGGCCACTCCATAATGTCATCTTGTTAGTCTGGAACCAAGATGTTGCTTGTTAACTGTTGTGTTGGGGTCATTGTCTTGTTGAAAGGCAACATTTCATAAGGCAACATGATCTTCAAGTATTTTGATGTATTGAAACTGATCCACGATCCCTGGTATGTGACAAATAGGCCCAACATCATAGTGTGAGAAACATCTCCATATCATGATGTTTGGGCCACCATGTTTCACAGTGTACTATGGCTTGAATTTAGTGTTTGGGGGTTGTCTGCTAAACTGTCTGTGGCCCCTAGACCCAAAAAGAACAATCTTGCTTTCATCAGTCCACAAAATGTTGTGGACTGATGCTCAAGCACAACATACACAGTAGATAACAGATAAGTTCTGAAGACCCCATTGTATACTACAGAGCTTATCTGTTATCTGCTGTGTATCCTGTGCCTTTTCTCCTTTTTCAGCTTTGAATGGCTGCCCCCATGGCTACACATCAGCTTGTTTATATAAACTATAGTAGAGTTTCTGAAGCAAACGCTTTAAAGGGGACCCATCACCCAAAATAAATTATTCAGAATCCTATTTTAGCACATTAGCAAAATGAACTTTAATTACACTGTTTAAATTATTTGAATCTTGTTTCCTTCAGTCTGGGAATTCATAACCTTAGCAAGCAGGCAGGAGCCATTTTGTGCACTGTTATTAAGGCAAGCCTTGCATCATCTCAGAATCTTGTTTGTGCACCAGAATGGGGAACCTGATGTCCATCCCCATGTACTGGCTACACAATTAAATGGTAAAGAAAATGAGTGAATGTGTGGAGAGCAGTGACAACAAGTGTGGAATGGAAAGTGCAATCAATATTTGATTGGCAGCTGAGATTTTTAAATGCGCTTACAACAGTTATGAATGTTTTAATAAAAAATAGAAATTGGATTTCATGTTTAATTTGAAAGGACTTTTATTATACAGATTTTTGTGCCTGGGTGACAGGTCCCCTTTAAGAGGTCAGTGCAGCCATTGAATGTTAACAACAGTTAGGGGCCCATTTACTTAGTTCGAGTGACTTCGACCTTCAACTACGAATCTAACGATTCGATCTAAAAATCGTTCGACTATTCGACCATTCAATAGTCGAAGTACTGTCTCTTTAAAAAAAAACTTCGACCCCCTAGTTCGCCACCTAAAACCTACCGAAGTCAATGTTAGCCTATGGGGAAGGTCCCCATAGGCTTTCTAAGTATTTTTTGGTCGAAGAAAAATCGTTCGATCGGCGGATTAAAATCCTTCGAATCAAACGAATCGTTCGATCAAACTATTTGCGGTAAATCCTTCGACTTCGATATACGAAGGATTTCCATTCGGCAGTCGACTATCGACCATAAGTAAATTTGCCCCTATGAATTCAATATACTCTTGGCTGCTGAAAAAGAAACATTTCCAAAACCGTTATGGTCAGTGAAGTCCTTCATTGAACTCTTACACTCCACAGAACGAAGGTTGACTTCAAAGCAACTGAACACATTCTGATGAACTGACACCTTGATTAAAGCATTAAATAGTTTAGTAAATGTGCCAAATCACTTTACAGTCTGCAACGTTCTTATGACCCTCAACAAAGTGTTCAGAAACTTGCTGAAAATTTGAACTGCTGGGAATCCATCTGGATTTCCAAATTGGAATTTTAATAAATCTGCCCCTTAAGATCCTAATTTACCACCAGATTTTCTGTACGAGAAGTTAGTATACTGGGCCTGACCGAATATATCAAAATAAATGTTATTGTAGGAGTGCAAATTGTATTTTTACTTGCTAGAGGTAAAATGCTTGCAGTGTTTGCCTTCTCTCTAGTTTTGTTTTTACAGCCTTAGGGGTCCGTTTACTAAAGTGCGGTAAATCCGCATGTTATGGCTGAGAATATTTTTCCGCCAGAATATTTGCAGCGGAAATAAACAGCGATGCGCTCAGAAATCATTGCGATCACTTGTGGTAACTACGTTAATGAACCAGCTTACGTTAGCGGTTATTTTAGCGAGTTGCGAATTTTCTGGCGACAAATTAAATTTTTGTGAATATTTATGCTATAAAATAGTCTTGTTTTTTGACAGTTATTATGGCAATTTTTACTGTGACATTTATGGCCCGAAATGCAGCTTCAAAACTCAAACTTTATTGACTGATGATTATACAATCCAACAACATTACCAGAGTAACACCAATCAAACATGTATGCATCATATAAACCCTTCTGCCAATAGAATCACATGAACAAGAAATGATACCAGTCAATCTCTTTGCTTCATAGAAATGCACAGTTTAATGTAGCCAATCACAATGAAACCAAAAAAGCGTAGAGGCTGACGAATCCTTGGACTGTGATGCCGCTGCCAATAATACGACTCTGAGCTGAAACTGCTGCTGTAGCACCAGATAGAAGCAGAAGCCAAAACATCCTGTCAGCAATAGCTACAGATCTGTCTCCTGTCAGCAAAGAATGATGGGTAAAAAAAAAAAAAAAAAAGTACTATGGGATATTTCCTGCCCCTTAAGAATTTTCTGGCGAAAAAAATACTTTTACGCCACTACATAGGTGGCAGTAAAATTTTACGAATATTGTTGCGTAAATTTTGTCTTTTGCACATTTCGCTGTTTAGTAAACCAGGCGTTAATGTGTACGTAGCGTTATTTTTATGAAATTTGATAACTGGCGAAAACATATTTCTGCGGAAGCAAATTTATATTTACCGCAGGTTAGTCAACTGGTGAAATCATATTTAGCGTAAAATTTTTTTAGATTTTGTGGCCATATTTTTACCGCGCTTTAGTAAACGGACCCCCTAGTTTAAAGATTCTTGTTAGTTTTAGCAGTATATGAATGAATGGTGCCCAAGAGACAAAAATCACACAAGATACTGAAATTTCAGCACATTTTTTCACATTTCATAGATGTCAAATGGAAGTTGCTCCTGACTTAATTAAGGGGTTAATAAGAGCCAGCTGGATACAATCAGGCTTGATTTCTGAAAGCCGTGCTGAAAATCTTTACAGAACTCAAATAACATCTGCAAAATTCTTGAGTGGATTTACCTGATCTGTGGATTCCCACACTGCACCCGACTCCCCAAATCCTCCCCCATTGTATAACCAAATAATGTAAAGGGGGCACTTTCTTTCCAACATCCATTTCTGAACATTATTATGTTCTATACCAAGGAAATTATGGGGGAAATTAAAACTACCAGGTACATGGAGGCATAAAGGGAAAACAATACTAATGTTATGTCTTTCTCTTTCAGGTTCTATTGATATACTATGATCTGGTTAACGTTAGAGGCCAATTTATCAAAGGTCAAATTTAAATGGTTTTAGAGCTTTTTGGACAATTTAGTAAAGGGGTTGTGCTCACTTCCAATAATGGGGTACAGTGTGGGGATAGAGATGGTATCCAATTTATACTCTTGCTAGAGGATCCCTCCTAAATGTCCTGTTTTCTGTGGGACAGTCCTGATTTATATTATACATCAATTGGGAGTCCACATCCAATTTCCATTTAGTTAAGCCTATGACTAAGCGCCGGAGGGTGCGAAACGCTTAAGGTGGGCCTGGTGGGGTTGTTTGTAACTGAATTTTAATGCTAATTTAAATAAAATAACATTTTTTATGGAAAAAATCCTTGGGACAGTTATCTTTGGATAAAGGATTCTCTTAACAGTCCTGATTTAGCTCAGCCTGCAGTCTCGGATCTTTATTCAAAAGTCCAGAGTTTCCCTTTGATCTCCTGCACTGACGTCAGAAAAAAATGTTTCTCAAACGTAATTTCGGCAGAGCCCAGACTCAACACCTGCACTTAGATACATTTCTAACAATTTAAGATAAGCAAAGAAATATTTGTAACAATTTAAGCTAAATGGTCTCTGCGATTGGTTTCCGAAGTCACCCAAAGTTTCCTCGTGAGGCAACTTCGGGTGACTTTGGAAAACGAAACGCTCCGAGTGCCATCCTGCCGGCGATTTACATTTTAGCCGACAGGAAGGCAGTTCAGGGAAATTAGTCGCCCCGAAGAAGAGGAGATTTGACTAATCTCCACAAATCTGCCTGTGTGCCCTAACCCTAAAGGTCTCCATAGACGCAAAGATTTCTCTTGCCGAATGACAGTTTTCCGACCAATCCTTCGAAATTAACATGCGGTTAGTGGGATTCGAACGATCGAACATCTTACGATTTTTCGGCCGACATCTGTCAGGAAATTGATCAGCCAGGTCAAAAAATCTTTGTCGGTCCCAGTGCAATCTATCTATGTTTGCAGGGCCAAGCAGGCAGCTCCCCTTTGTTTTCCTGGCAAATTGGTCTTTTCAGTTGATGGACAATTCGTACGATCGTCCCGAGATAATCGTGGTCTCACGATGACGATCGGATCTTTTAAAAATCTCACATCTATGACCAGCTTAACTGTTGTACTGCAAGTTTTCCCCCTCAGCAGCCTAACAACAGAACAACGGGAAAGTAACCAGATAGCAGCTCCCTGACACAAGATAACAGCTGTCTGGTAGATCTAAGCCTAAGCACCAATATTACAACTAAAAGAACTACACTTGCTTGTTCAGGAATTACATTTTATATTGTAGAGTGAATTATTTGCAGTGTAAACTGTGTAATTTAGAAATAAAAACATCATAAAAATCACGACCCTTTAAAGGAGAAGGAAAGCTATGGAGGCATTTTATTGCCAATAGATGAGCTGCAATAGTGCAAGCTAGAATGCTATATTTATTCTGTAGAATATTTTACCATACCTGAGTAAAAAGCTCTAGAAACTCTCTGTTTGTTTAGGATAGGAGCTGCAGTATTAAAGGGGTTGTTCACCTTCAATGTACAAATCTTATGAAACCACTAACAATGCTCTCAATGTGTTAGAAAAACCATTTTCCATAACAAAAAGTAAAAATGCCATTGTAAAAGCTAATTTCTATACCTATTAACTCAGCCCTTCTCCTGTCTCTCTGACCAGTTTTCTGAAGTGATGGGAGTGGCCTATTTTGAACCTGACACACCAAGAACTTCCTATATGATGACATCATCATGCCCAGGCTTTGCCCTTACTTGTTTCCTACTGGATGTTGATACTGCCCTCCTCCTAGTAATGTATTGGGTGCTTTATCTTTTAATACCTTTGGCATTAACCATTTAAGTGCCAAGAACGTAGCTCCTACGTTCTTTTAAAAAAGGCTTTAAGTGCCAAGAACGTAGGAGCTACGTTCTTTACTAAGTCAGCGCTCCCTCTGCACGCGCAGCAAAAACAGCGTGCAGAGAGGAGCGATCAGCGCCACAACCCCCTAGGCAACGAGCTTACCTGCAGCAGATCGCCGATCCTCGCCGACCCCCTTCTCCAGGAGCGACACAGACGCAGCAACAGCTTCCTTGTCGCAGGACCCGGACCTCACGTGTTCCAGCGCCGCCCACGCACTTCCTGCTGCTCTGACTCATCGATCCTGGACCCTACAGCTCTGAAAAGGACCCCCTTCATCTAGATTCGGTAAGTGCCCCTTTTTTTTTTTACTTATTTAGTACATTTACAAGCATTTACATGTACACAATGCACATATTAGTAAAAGTAGTTTTTTTTTTTTTTTTGCTTTTCTGACTTTTCTGATTTTTTTGATTTTTCACACTTTGGCACTTATTTACACACTCACATACACATATGCACAAATGTATACACTTTTTAGAGCTGTACATCCATGCATACACAAACACACACTTATAGGGATTTTTTGTACTTTTTTTTTTTTTTTAGCTCTTCATTTTCAAGTTTCCCTCTTGTTATTTCCCCAAAAAACGTTAGATTTCATAGCGTGACTACTGGATCAAGCATTCTGACCACTAACCACGCTGTCAGAAAAGTTATTTTGTTATTTCGTTGATTTTCCTAATTGTATTTGATTTTTTGTGATTTTTATTGCAGTTTTATGCTTGCATTATTTTTCCTTGTGTCATTTTTTAGCATCGTTTACACTTTGATCATTTGGGGTAGAAACACATTTTTAGCAATTCTGTGTTCGTCAGAATGTGTACTTTCCAAAAATATATGGTTTTGGGGGGTCTTTGTACTGTTAGGGGGTCTTACGGCACATTATATGCAGTCAGTGTGCTATGTTCACAGAAGGCGAATTGACAGGCGAGAAAATTCTTATGCACTATTTTCATTTGGGGTCCGCACGTGCCCACCTGCTTTGGTATATCTATGCATAATGGGCATCAAACTGTTCAGTAGACCCTTGGCGTCAATATTTATGGTGTTTTCTAATTGTATGTAAGAAATTGGGTGAGATAAATGCGACCAACTGCAATATTTTTAGGCGATTTTCAGAAATATCATAAAAACTGCTGCCTTTAGCGTTGCTTTGCAGTATGTACGTTTGGAGTAGAAAGACAGTTTTAGCAAATTTTTATTCGGCAGAATGTGTGCTTTCCAAAAATATATGGTTTTGGGGGGTCTTTGTACTGTTAGGGGGTCTTACGGCACATTATATGCAGTCAGTGTGCTATGTTCACAGAAGGCGAATTGACAGCCGAGAAAATTCTTATGCACTGTTTTCATTTGGGGTCCGCACGTGCCCACCTGCTTTGGTATATCTATGCATATTGGGCATCATACTCTTCAGTAGACCCTTGGCGTCAATATTTATGGTGTTTTCTAATTGTATGTAAGAAATTGGGTGAGATAAATGCGACCAACTGCAATATTTTTAGGAGATTTTCAGAAATATCATAAAAAACGCTGCCTTTAGCGTTGCTTGCAGTATGTACGTTTGGAATAGAAAGACAGTTTTAGCAAATTTTTATCCGGCAGGATGTGTACTTTCCAAAAATATATTGTTTTGGGGGTCTTTGTACTGTAGGGGGGTCTTACAGCACATTATATGCAGTCAGGGATGCTATGTTCACAGAAGGCGAATTGACAGCCGAGAAAATTCTTATGCACTGTTTTCATTTGGGGTCCACACGTGCCCACCTGCTTTGGTATATCTATGCATATTGGGCATCATACTGTTCAGTAGACCCTTGACGTCAATATTTAGGGTGTTTTCCATTTGTATCTAAGAAATTGGGTGAGATAAGTGCGACCAACTGCAATATTTATAGGCGATTTTCAGAAATATCATAAAAACCGCTGCATTTAGCGTTGCTTTGCAGTATGTACGTTTGGAGTAGAAAGACAGTTTTAGCAAATTCTTATCTGGCAGGATGTGTACTTTCCAAAAATATATTGTTTTGGGGGTCTTTGTACTGTATGGGGGTCTTACAGCACATTATATGCAGTCAGGGATGCTATGTTCACAGAAGGCGAATTGACAGCCGAGAAAATTCTTATGCACTGTTTTCATTTGGGGTCCGCACGTGCCCACCTGCTTTGGTATATCTATGCATATTGGGCATCATACTGTTCAGTAGACCCTTGGCGTCAATATTTATGGTGTTTTCTGATTGTATGTAAGAAATTGGGTGAGATAAATGCAACCAACTGCAATATTTTTAGGCAATTTTCAGAAATATCATAAAAACCGCTGCCTTTAGCGTTGCTTTGCAGTATGTACGTTTGGAGTAGAAAGACAGTTTTAGCAAATTTTTATTCGGCAGAATGTGTACTTTCCAAAAATATATGGTTTTGGGGGGTCTTTGTACTGTTAGGGGGTCTTACGGCACATTATATGCAGTCAGTGTGCTATGTTCACAGAAGGCGAATTGACAGCCGAGAAAATTCTTATGCACTGTTTTCATTTGGGGTCCGCACGTGCCCCTCTGCTTTGGTATATCTATGCATATTGGGCATCAAACTGTTCAGTAGACTCTTGAAGTCAATATTTAGGGTGTTTTCCATTTGTATGTAAGAAATTGGGTTGGATAAGTGCGACCAACTGCAATATTTTTAGGCGATTTTCAGAAATATCATAAAAACCACTGCATTTAGCATTGCTTTGCAGTATGTACGTTTGGAGTAGAAAGACAGTTTTAGCAAATTTTTATTCGGTAGAATGTGTACTTTCCAAAAATATATGGTTTTCTGGGGTGAACGTAATTTTTTGTACCTTTGCCTGTCACAAAATCCTGTATATGTGCTGATTTTGCAGTATCTGGAATTACAGAACTCGTATGGGGTGTCTTCTTTCTGGGGCCCCTATATGCCACATACTTAGGGGTACCTATGCATATTGGGTATCAAACTGTTCAGCGGACCCAGACTTTCAAGTTTAGGGAGTTTTATCTTGGTATATAATGATATGTAGGAGATACAATGCTTTAGAGTTGGAGTATTGAGGAGATTTTTGTATATGTCATAAAAACTGCGAAATGTAGGAAAGCTTTGCTGCTTGGAAATTTGGAGTAGAAAGACATGCATACCCATTTTTAGATTCGTCAGAATGTGTACTTTCCAAAAATATATGGTTTTCTGGGGTGAACATGCATTTTTGTACTTTTGCCCCTTGAGAAATGCTGTAAATGTGCTGATTTTGCAGTATTTGGAATTCCAGAACTGATAACTCATATGGGGTGTCTTCGTTTTGGGGCCCCTATGTGCCACATACTTAGGTGTACCTATGCATATTGAGCATCAAACTGTTCAGCAGACCCTGGGCTTTCATATTTAGGGTGTTGTATCTTGGTATATAATGATATGTGGGAGATACGATGTAGACTGGACACTTTGAGGTAATTTTTCAAAAATGTAACACATTTTTATAAAAACTGCTAACTTTAGGAAAGAATTGCAACTTGGTAGTTTGGAGTACAAATATATATTTACCCATTTTGAACTCATTAGAATCTGTTCTTTCCAATAAGGTGTAGTTTTTTTAGGGTAAACCTACTGTTAGTGGAATGTTTGGTCTTGAAATCAGATGTATGCAGTTTTGTAGAGCAGTGCTTTGGAAATTTGGTAGTTTACTGCTTCGAAGTTTTTGATCTATAGAAGTAAGAAATCTCCATAAAACTATATATATTTGGTATTGGCGCGTCCAGGAGACACAGAACTTTCCAAATCTGCCATGCTCTCATGCATAAAATAAATTATGCTTCTGATATATGTGTTTTTATCATGTGAAACTGTTTTTTTTTTTTTTTTATACATTTAGAAGCCCATATCTTTTTACTGGAGTGGAATGACAACAAAATACTAGCATATTTTGAAAGCTTAGGTTGTCCTGAGAAAAACGATACCTTGTTTTCGTGGGTAAACTAAAAGACCACCCCAGGCAAGTCCCCTAAAGTGAAAGAGCAAAAAATGTTCAAAAACGGTCTGGCAATAGAAGTTTCAACTTGGCCAAATTGGCTGGCAGCGAAAGGGTTAAGCATAATGTCAGTTATTTACAAAATTGCAACAAAAACCAGCACTGACTTGCTTAGAAACGTATGTAACTTACACATCTAGCAGGGACAGTAGGGCTGCCACCTCACCCTTTTAAAACCAAACACATATGAAATCCACAGCCTGCATGGCTAATTATCAACTCATTTAGATGCTGCAGACTGAACTGATTTCTGTGCAGCCATGTATCATGCATCTAAATTAATTGCTAATTAGCCATGCAGGCTGTGGATTTCATATGTGTTTGGTTTTAAAAGAGTGAGGTGGAAACCCTAAGTGATTTTGTGCGCTCTCCCGGGGGGGGGGGGTGTTAATTTACCTAGGAAAACGATACCTTTTTTAAGTGTTTAAGTGTTCCACTTCTGGAACAAGATTTAGAGCTCTAAATACCAAAAAATTAAAAAGTTATATTTTTCATGATATAGGGATCTATACCAGAAAAATATTTTACTTTATGCACAAAAATTCAACTCATTTGGAAAGCCTCAAGCTCATACAAATAGTCAGCTGCTGAATAATGATTTTTTATGAGGTAAATACACAAAATAATACATGCCCCCCTCCCCAAATAATATATTTCTGGAAAGTACAAGTGTCATCTCCCATAGTATCCATTTTAAAAATGATTTCTTTTTTCTCTGTAATAATAAAATAGTCGCTTGTACTTGAGCCCAGCTAAGATATAATTAATCCTTATTGGAAGCAAAACCAGCCTATTAGGTTTATTTAATGTTTATATGATTTTCTAGTAGACTTAAGGTATGAAGATCCAAATTATGGAAAGATCCATTATCCATAAAACTCCAGGTCCCGAGCACCTCGATCCCCCCCATCTGCACAGTTGAAGTCTCTGCAGCACACAGCCCACACTCCCCCTCCCTCTCTCTCACAAACTTGTAACAGTTTCTCTTCAGTACCTGAATGCTGCTCAAATTCCCCAGCACAGCCCAGCACAGGAAGCAGTGGCAGATTGACAGCAGACATAGCCAATAGGAGTTAAGTTAGCTGCCAGTACAATGTGTGATGTCATATAAGGAAGAGGAAGTGAACACTGTAGTGTTTTTGGGGGTCAGTGACCCCCTCCCAGCACAGGGTCTGTGTGGAACTGAAGGATTAGTACAGGGACACTTCTGAGGTGAATATCTCTTGAACTGTACTTTTTCTGTTAACTATTTCTATGGAAAAGTTTGTTCTATTCATGTGAACTGTTAGATTTGTAATTTTGTTACAAAGGTGAACAACCCCTTTAACATGGTGTGACATCACTTCCTGCCTGAGTCTCTCCCTGCTCTGGGCTCAGATTACAGTAGAGAAGGGAGGGGTGGGGGGAGAGGAGCAAACTGAGCATGCTCTTGCCCAGGGCAATGAGGTTTAAGCTGAAGGCAGGAAGTCTGATACAGAAGCCCATGTGTACACAACAGAAGGAAAGAAATGCTGTGTTTCTTTTCACAGGGTACTCAGAGCAGCATTACTTTGGGGATTTACTGGTATATTTAGATGGACCTTTCTGATAAGGCTTACTTAGTTTTAACCTTTCCTTCTCCTTTAAAGATTTGAAAGCTCTTGTTGAAGCCTCGATAAAGTTAATTTAGAGCGGAATGAGCGACACTGCATTATAGTGAACAACACACATACACAACAAATACAAAACGGAGGTACAATCAGTAACTATGGGAATATCATTTAGAGTTTATTTATTAAAGTATATCACCATGGTTCACTACACTATACAACTTAAAATGAGACAAAACAAGAGATGTTGCTGTTTGAAATTCAGACAGCTTAAAAAGACCCAAACACTTGTAACAGGTGTTGGATGTTGACATAATAATTCTCTCTCTGCATTGGTATTTCAAAAATACTCATTATGCTAAACATACAAGAGATAGAACTAGGGGGCACATACGTTTAGATAATTATCCACTCCTTCAGGATAATTTACATTAATATTTGCCAGACCTGCTCAAACTAGTATCTTGTATAGTAGTACTCTCTATCCCACACCTTGTAGGTGCTTGGTACATGAAGATCCAATAGCCTTCTTGCTTTTATTTGAACTTATTTTTAACACAGTTAAACATTTGCAAATGTGTGAAAGTATTGGAGGCATACCCGAAAAAATATCCAAATCAAACAAAAGCAATTGTATTCATTACCTTGAAGAACTGGAAGAAAATGTTCCCCACACTGGTGTAAATACATGCAAATATACAGAAAGAAGTAATCTAATGCATTAATAAAAGGCAAACGTTTAACCATGTCCATGGGGTTATACATGACTACAATATAGAACAGTATACATCAGCCCTGTGACAAAGAATAACATAACAATATTTCCCCTTTACTAAGATCTGATTTGTTACAAGCACACACATAAGCAGACACATACAGTAAGTGTGCAAGCTTATATGGGGGACAAAGAACTTCATTTATGTTTTACAGACAAGACAATCCTCCTCCGACTGGGGAGGATTTTAATTTGTGTCTTCTTATCAAAGGCCTGCTTTACAGTTTGTTGCCCAGCAGTCAATATACTGGGGAAATAATAATTTAAGGTCCCCATAGACGCAAAGATTTCTCTTGCCGAACGACCGACTTTAGGGAAGTCCGACCAATCCATCGAAATTATAGTGCGGTTAGTGGGATTTGAACGATCGAACATCTTACGATTTTTCGGCTGACATCTGTCCGAAAATTGATCGGCCAGGTTAAAAAAATCTTTGCTTGTCCCAGTGCAATCTATCTATGTTTGCAGGGCCAAGCAGGCAGCTCCCCTTTGTTTTCCTGGCAAATTGGTCTTTTTAGTTGATGGTCAATTCGTACGATCGTGGTCTCACGATGATGATCGGATCTTTTAAAAATCTCAACATCTTTGGCCAGCTTTAATGCCCAGGTGTAAATATCTGTAAGAATTTCTGCACTTCCTTGTTATAACACCCTTTACTTCCTCATAAATTGTTAGATAAAAGGAGTGTATCAAAATATTCTTCACACAAAATTTGTGCAGGGAAAAAACCTCTATAGACTTGTTTTAAGTTGCTAACACTAGCAAATCACTTAAGAATTTAAAGGGGATGTACACCTTCAAGGATACCCTCTCAAACTATAGGACTTCCAAGAGTATTTTTTTTTTACTTATGTGATTGATTTTAGAAAAATCCCTAATAAATCCTTAGGTGATTTGGTTAATCACATCATGACTGGGAAACAACCCTGATGCAGATTTACAAAAATAAGTAAAAGCAGATTTTTTAAACGAATAAACATGGTAAAAGTCCTTAATTACTGAACTGAAGGTGACACCCCTTTTCAGTGGCCCTGTGTTATTTTCTTTTAATTCAACTGAAAATATAAAATTGATTTCATGTGACTATACTTCTCACTGGCTGATAGACCAAGAATGGAGTTTACGCACCATGGGACGATAAACCATGAGATGACAATATGATTTTATTACTAAATAAGTAGCTTGGGCTTGATGACGCTGTAATAATAAGAAGCTTGAGTGGAGGATGGTAAATCATAAATCTAAGTAAACAAAACTAGTACTTCTGAGAAATTAAGATTTTTCTTGAAAAACAGATAGAAATAGTTCAGACAGGGTTGCAATAATTTGCAGTGAAAATCCCATTTCAGTCAGTCCTAAAAATGTACACGTGCACCACAATTCCAGTGCAAGAGAATTTACAATGAAGTCTGTAAAAAAAATAATAAAACAAAAACGTTAAGAAGTTTTGCAGAATCCATATTTTTCACCCAAATGCCCTATATTCAAGGGCAAAAAAAACAACTAAATCAGGAAATGTGACTTTTGTGATGGTAACAGTTACTTTTCCAATTACTCTTCCCCAGCTGGGAGGTTATCCTCAATCCTTTTGATGAACTTCATTCTGATTTCTGTCACGCTATCACCTTTCAGTGTATCCTGCACAAACTTCACATCGACTGCCATTTGAACCTGTATGCGAGTTAATGAAAAAATGAATTAAGAGGTATCGGGAATGTACAAAGGCACAGACAGTGTGAGGCTACAGGTACTCAGGTATTAGCAGCTCTGGTGGGGGCTTAGGCCATAGGTGTAACAGAAAAATTAAAATTTTTTTCTTAAAGGGATTATGATGTCGTTTTTATTTCTAAATTGCACTGTTTACACTGCAAATTATTCCTAACCCAACAAGTATATTTTCTTTTAGTCATTATATTAGTTTTTAGGCAGCCATCTGGTCATTTAGCCTGGTCATGTGCTTTCAGAAAGAGCCAGCACTTCAGGATGGAACTGCTTTCTGGCAAGCTGTTGTTTCTCCTACTCATTGTAACTGAAGGTGTCTCAGTGGGATATGGATTTTTACTATTGAGTGCTGTTCTTATATCTACCAGGGAACGGATATCTGGTTACCTTCCCATTGTTCTGCTGCTAGGGGGAGAAGGGATGATATCTCTCCAACTTGCAGTGCAGCAGTTAAGAGTAGGGATGCACTGAATCCAGTATTCGGCCAGGATTCGGACTTTTTTTTAGCAGGATTCGGATTAGGCCGAATCCTTCTGCCTGGCCAAAACCGAATCCAATTTGCATATGCAAATTAGGGGTGGGGAAGGAAGTAAAAAATATTTTCACCTTCCCACCCCTAATTTGCATATGCAAATTAGGGTTCAGATTCGTTCTTGGCCGAATCTTTCGTGAAGGATTCGGGGGTTCGGCCGTATCCAAAAAAGTGGATTCGGTGCATCCCTAGTAAAGAGTGACTGAAGTTTATCAGAGCACAAGCCACATGACAGGGGCACCTGGGAAACTGACAATATGTCTAGCCCCATGTCAAAGTTCAAAATAAATCAGTTTGCTCTTTTGAAAAAACGGTTTCAGTGCAGAAGTCAGCTGGAGCAGCACTATTAACTGAAGCGTTCTGAAAAAAGAAAAAACAGGTTTTCCCATAACAGTATCCCTTTAAGTCAAGTTCTATGTTTAAAGCCCAAAGGTATAACACAATACATCAGTAGTTAAACTCAATTAAAAAGATGATTGGACCTGAGCACATAATTTCAATTTAGGATAGCGCTGTCCAGGTGGCAGCCCATGACCACACAGGGCCTGCAGGTACACAAGGACGCAGATTTATTAAGGTTCGAATGGTAAATTCAAATTTTCTATTTTTTTTTTTTTTTTGGTGTCAAAACTCAAATTTGAATTTAAAAGCACGAAAATTTGAATGTACATTCAAATGTGAGATTTATCATGCCTCGACTATGGAAACAGTTCTGATTCGAATATTCGCCACCTAAAACCTGCCAAATTCATTTACAAGTCAAAGGCAGAGGTCCGTTGACCCATTTGAAGATGTTACTAGCCTTTCTGACTTGAGGTTTTTTTTTTCCTAAAGAAATTTAGATTTGAGTTTTGTTTGTATTTTCAGATCGTTCCCATTCGATCTAATTTTAGATGGTCACATTTTTTCATAAATAACCTTTCATTCGAGTTGTGAGTACATTCGAATTTATTAGAGTAACAAAAAATACACATCAATTCAAAATTCGACCTTTGATAAATAGCCCCCCAAGGTGTGACTTGCAGCTCCCCCCTTGTATGGGGCAGTGGAACATACTATCATTCTGTAATAAAGTAAACAGCTAATTGAAGTGTGCTAATGACAGAATCCACATTTCCAGGTTACTCTTTGCCCTATGCCATTACACATATTTACTGGAAAATCAATATGAACAAATAAAAGAAAGCTGGCACATAAAAAATTAATCTACATGATTGTATAAACGAAAGTTGCTACTTGCCATTTCCAGGGCTCCCCTCATTACTCCACATAGCAGGTTGGAATAGACCAGAGTGGAATGGTTGTCTGGCAACTCAACAAAGTCTACAAGAGGGTTGTTCTCCAGGATGAGGGAGAATTCATCTCCTGCTGGACTCCAATTTGTGATAGTAGGTGTGACCCCCAGGTACATTTTAAAGGCCACCTGTTCAAAGGATGAACAAATAAGAACTAAAGCAATAGAGTATTTCTAGAAATCCTTGTAGTAGTTGGCATGAAGATACTAAAATGCAGACAGAGTTTTCTTTAGATATTTGTCTACATGCCTTACTATATCCCATTATGTTAGTACATTTAAATATGATTGGAACATGATATCTTAAATTTTTAATTATAAAAGTAAATGAAATTCTAAACAACTTTCTAATATACATTCATTACAAATTTCTTTTGATTAAATATGTTGCAGTAGTATCTCTACTCACTCACTCCTCACTCAGTCAAAACCGTGGTCCCACCCCATGAAATTTTTGGCTAGAGAACGGACTTGCTACCTTGTTGGAAATGGTACAAAAATCTGAATCAGCAGTGCAGTGCAAAGCTAAACACAGACATTTAACTTCATCATTACCACACTGAAAATGTGTAATTAATATACAGTGAAAAGTTGCTTGGAATGACATTTGTTTTCTTTATGTAAAATGTTATATTTGAACAAGTATCATTATTATTCTCTTGAGAGTCTCTTGCCATGTGATATTAAAGCTGTATAAAAGCTGCCTTTGAAAAATATCAGGAAGCTTCTTCTAGCATGTAATGGTATTATTACACTTGCTGTTACATAGTTCTGTAAGACAATAAATATATTTGTACTACCGACACCTCAATCATACAACTCCATCCTAGAAGATCACCCTAAAATGTACTTGGCCCTGTCATAGCTGTATTTGAACAATCTGTTTCTTCCTATCCATAATCCTCAGAGTGTTGTTTTTAAAGGAGAAGGAAAGTCGTGAATGTATTTACTTACCTGAAACCCCAGGCCGGTGCTCTTATCTGCACTGGCCGGGGTTATTCCAGGGAGCACCACGGAACTCTTCTCTTCCGGCTTCTTCTTTCTTCAAATTTCCCAGGACAGACGCATGCGCAGTAAAATGAAAGAGCCGACTTTTTAGTTAAAGTTCAGATTTTCACTCTAATGCGCATGCGCAACAGCGCAAAGAAAGCAGATGCCAGAAGGGGATTGCTCCGTGGGGCTCGCTGGAATAACCCCGGGCCGGTGCCGTTTTCTGCGGATAGGAGCATCGGCCCGGGGTTTCAGGTAAGTAAATACATTCACTTGGGGGTGCCTAACATTTGGCACCCCCAGGTGCTACACGACTTTCCTTCTCCTTTAAGGGCCAAAGATCAAAACAATAAACAGAAACAAATAAATGAATGAGTATTGAAGAGGGGTCCAAATACACTGTCATTAGACTGCCCAATGTATGTAACGGTTACTGAAAGTTTAGCTTATATTTGACTTTAGCAACTGTAATTGTGAGGCCCTTAGTCAGAACAAGTGAGAAGAGGGTAAGACAGGACAGGAGAAAAAAAAAAAAAAAAAAAAAAAAAAGAGTGGGGAATAAAATAATGACAAGAAACACGGGTGTTGAAAAGGCAGACAACTGGGGGGAGAGAGGTCTTTCAAGGAAAGAATGAGATGAAAGAAGCGATTATCTAGAAATAGAAGGGAGCTCAGGAACAGGGGAACGATGAGGTAAATCACAAAATGCCATAGAGAATAATGTGGGCAAAACAAGGCATTAGGCAAGTTAAAGTGGATGGAAAGAGTAAGAGAAGCCTAGAACACAAATTTACCCCTTTCGTTGCTTCTTCTTAATTACCTCTGCTATAATCAGTTTTTCCTTTCATAATTACCTTTGCTATAACATCAGCCGTTTCCCGAAAATCATGACACCTCCCAATACTTGACCGTGCCAAAAAATCTTCTATGAGTCTCACACCTATGTTGTATCCCCTGAGGAAGGAGACCAAAAAAAAAAAGTTTTGCATTAAATGCATAGGTTGCAGTGCGTCTACTAGCATCCTGTTTGATTAAATACCTGTTTTAAAACGCCAAAACAACTGCGGTTTTGTAAACATGCATTAGGTCAAACAGAGCTGAATGTGAGTCCAGCTTTGGGGTTAGGTTATTTATATCAACTGTAGCTTCTGAAGGAAATATGAAGCGTTACTAGATTAACGGCACATTATAATTAATACATATACGGTAAACCACTTTTGTTTTTTGGTGTTACTGTTCCTTTTAGTATAGTATGTTATTGTGTGGGCGGGTGCATTACTTATTCGTTTATAAGCTTGGCAAAATGTTTGGTAAATTTCAGAATTTGTTGTAATGGTTTCTGAGGTTTCCAAGAAGACATCTTAGAATGTTTCTGGGGAACCAGCATTATTGCTATTAAGGATTCTGTGGCTGTTGCTACTTTTGCCAAAAAAGTTTTTTTTTTAAGTTTCCTGGGCATTTATAGGCGACTCACTGCAGAAGAAAAGCATTTTAGTGGTGGGCTTGAATGCTATTTTAGAACAAAACCGCAAAGAAAATGCCAACTTGGCACACTTTAAAGATTCTTCCAGCTCAGGTAGTGGAGACTTGCATAGTAAGGGAATTAAGCAATACTGAAAATAGATTTATGCTTACCCTATTCATAAAGGTACCCACACAAAGGCAGATAATGTACTTCTCCAGTCAGCACCGAAAATATCAGTTAGCAAAGTAAGCTAATGCAACATTCCTGAACACCCAGAAATGCATTTATAAGATAAGTAAATGTGCCATACCTAAAGCTACACCAGCAATTTTGGGTATCTGGAGTCAGAGTCAACAAAAATGTACAAACTCTGACTCCTAATAACTTTAGATACAAGCACTGACAATAATCAAATCAGATTTAAAAGCTTCTATAAAAGGATATGGAAGAAGCAATTCTATTTCTAAGAACAATACTTTACTTAATTTTGGATTGGATTGTATTTAACAGCTATATGCCAGGTTCAATAAATAAATATATAAGTTGTTTTGGGTTTTACAGTTGTTTTTGTCTTTGGCACTGATAAAATGCCATGTGTACCTATCTTTCAATCAACATGGAAAATATATTGGTATATTAAAGGAACAGTAACACCAAAAAATGAAAGCGTTTTAAAGTTATTAACATATAATATACTCTTGGTGTGCACTAAAAAGTGTGTTTGTTTCAGAAAGACTACTATATAAGCAAGCTGCAATGTAGCCATGGAGCTGGAAACTGAAAAAAGGGAGAAAAGGCACAGGTTACATAGCACATAACAGATAATCTAATTACTTAAATATTTTGTTTTTAAAGAAACAGTAAAACTGAAAACAATGGAGTTGGAGGTACAGGTATAGAATTCATAATCCAGAAACCCATTATCCAAATTACAGAAAGGCTGTCTCCCAAAGACTCCATTATAATCAAATAATCCTAATCTTTAAAAATGATTTCCTTTTCTCTATAATAATAATAATAAAACACTACCTTGTACTTGATCCAAACTAAGATATAATTAATCCTTATTTGAAGCAGGACCAGCCTATTGGGTTTATTTAATGTTTACATGATTTTCTAGTGGACTTAAGAAGATCCAAATTACAGAAAGATCCATTATCTGGAAAAACCCAGGTCCCGACATTCTGAATAACAGGTCCCATACCTGTACCATAAATGGAAGAGTCTGTGCATTTATGTACCAACTCCACAGCCTTGTTTTATTTATAAGGGAAACTCACAACAACGAGAACATTTCCCCAGCCCACTGCTCTTACAGCAACAACCAATAATGTACTGCAACATTTTGCAGGTTTTACACACCTGAACAGAGGTAGAAATTGTTCTGACTTAATAAAATGGACTACTTGTACCTGAGCTGACTTATAGCTATTTGAATTGCATACTAAATAATTGCCATTAGATGATTTCAGCCTTACCATTTAATACCCCATTCTTTCCATTCACACAGTTGAATTATTTAGCTATGACTGCACAACAGTGACTGCAGCAGTTTTAAACACTGACATCATCTAGATTCATAATTTGGTACTGTATCAATGGATTTATAATATATGACTTATAGGGATTGCAATCACACTCATCCTAAAATGTATTCAGCGATGCTCTCTTATGGCAAACTAGCTTTCCGTTTAGCTAAGTTACTCAGTCTTAGCCCCCAAGTAAAAGCCAGTTAGTTGATCTTTGCAGACAAAATGTCAAGTTTTTGGCAGGGCTGTTTTTTTCCACTAAGCAGGTGTCAACAGTGTAAAGACATTAAGCATTGAAATGGGGTAGTTCACCTTTATGTTAACTTTTACTATCTTATAGAATGGATCATTCTAAGCAACTTTCCAAATGATCTTAACATTTTTAATACTTTCTGAATTATCTGCTCTCCTGTTCGGAGAACTACTGCTCTGTGTGGCTAGTTTTATTGTTTGTTACATATCTTTCTATTCAGTCTTCTCATATTCCAGTATCTCTTCAAACCACTGCCTGGATGCTAGGGTAATTTAGACCCTAGCAACCACATTTTTGCTGAAATTTCAAAATGTAGGGCTTCTGAACAAAAAAAGGTAAATAATTTGAAAACCATAAATAACTAAGAACAACAACTGCAAATTGTTTAATACTCCAAAAGTTAATTTAAGAGTGAACAACTCCTTTAAAATGTATGGTCAGTGCTGATTGATAAGGCACAGGGTATACAGTGCCTAGCAGTATATATAACTTACACCTTGTCTATACAAAAAATACAAGTAGTCAATTATTAAGTTATAGCTATAGCATGTAATGTCTTATATGAATTGCAATGTAAATGTACTCATTTCCTGCGTATTCATGCCTAGAAAACTGTGATTTAAAGTGAAAAATATACCCAATTTGACATGAGCTGATTTGGCTTATATAGAAAAGGTGCATAAACAATATGAGAACTGCAAAAATGAATATATATATATATATATATATATATATATATATATATATATATATATATATATATATATATATATATATTGTATTCTATTTCATATCAATGTTCAGATCACTTGGATCAACATGGAACAAAGTGATGGAGGGGTTAAATGAATGCCAGTGTAAATGGGGTGAGCAAATGGTCTGTATGAGAATAAGTCAGACTATTTACACAAAAGCCCAACCAAATGAAGTCAAAAAGATGGTTTTTTTTTTCTACTTTAAAGAAATAGAGCAGCCCAGGACAATCAAAGAAAGTGCAAAGTGCTAGAAGGAAGTTCAAACTGTGTAAAACACAGCTCTGTATAATTGTGTTGGCACAACTGATAAGAATATTATGTTTATGGACTGGATACAGAGGCTGATTTTTTCTGAAGCACTCTTTCTGGGGAGCTTCATTAAGTACACAACTTCAACAAAAACATCTTGCATAACTTATTTTAAAAATCTAAACTTACATTTTTTCCAGCTGCTTGTTGACATCTTCATCATTTTCATAGTCTTTACACAACTGGGTGACGAGTGCACCATATGTCAGAGTGAAGAGCTCAGAGTTCTAATGGGAAGAGAATCATGCATTTAATGCTGAGACAGCCACTGGAATTATGTGCTATAATAACAGATTCAGCTACTTGGAAATGCAAGAATTTATGAAAGAAAAACACAGAAATGATGTGGAAACCAGGCATGCAGCGACAGGGTCAATACACATAAACCCAGCTGTAACACTAGTGCTGTGAACTGCTAGAAATAACTCTGGTTGAAAAGGAAAACAGAAATTAGAATTAAGCATTTTTTTTCTAAATAGACAGTACAATGCAAAGACATTGCTTCTAATATTTGCCAGACATTCCTTATATTTAAAGGACAAGAAAAACTGAACTATACTAACAGTGAAATACAGCTTCCTTTGTCCTTTAAAAGAAAACTAAACCCTAAAAATGAATGTGGCTAATAATGCCATGTTTTATATCCTGAACTTATTGCACCAGCCAAAAGTTTCAGCTTCTCAATAACAGCAATAATTCAGGACTTCAAAGTTGTCAAGGGGGGTCACCATCTTGGAAAGTGTCTGCGACACTCACATTCTCAGTGGGCTCTGAGCAGCTGTTGAGAAGCTAAACTTAGTCGTCATCACAAATTATCAAGCAGAAAATGAGGTTGGTCTGTAATATAAGCTGATGCTACAGGGCTGATTATTAAATTCTGATGTTAGTTGCACTGGTTTCTGTGCTGCCATCTAGTAATTATCTGTATTAATTACTAATCAGCCTTATATTAAGGCAATTATAGTGTATGTGTACTGTATATTGTGAGTGGGTCCCTAAGCTCAGTAAGTGACAGCAGCACAGAGCATGTGCCGTGAATCAGCAGAAAAGAAGATGGGGAGCTACAGGGGCATCTTTGGAGGCACATTTCTTTACTGCTACAGGACTGTGGTTGCCTTGGGCTGGTACAGAAGCCTAAAACATAATGTACCACATTTCTAGCCTACTTCTTTCGTTAAGTTTTGGTTGTCCTTTAAATATATTCCTAGCAGTAGCTCTCATATTGCTTGCATCTGCTTTTTTGCTTTGTTCTGCTGAGATCAATAAATAATGCCTCAAGCAGGCAACAACATATGGCAGTTTTTACTGCTATTGCAAACACAAGAGTTGGGGTTTTCTGTATGCACAATAAGCTTTGCTCTTATATTCTGCTGCCTATTTAAAGGGGGTAAAGTAGGATATAATGTGGTGGTCCCCAATCTTTGTTACCCATGAGCACATTCAAATGTAAAAAAGAAGCTGGAGAGCAACATAAGCGTTCAAAAAGTTCCTGGGTTGTCAAATAAGGGCTGTGATTGGCTATTGGTAGCCCCTATGTGGACTGGCCGTCTACAGGAGGCTCTGTTTGGCAGTACACGTGGTTTTTTTTATATCCAAGAGCTTGCCCTCTAATTCTGGAATTAAAATATAAGTACCTGCTTTGAGGCCACTGGGATCAACATACACTGGGTTAGTAAGCAACATGGGCCACTGGTTGGGGATCACGGATATAATGCCTTCTTTGAGATCAGTTTCAACAACATTCCACTGTATGACCACCTTTTTCAACTTATTACAGCCATAATCAATTCCTGTTTTGGGGGCCACAACTTTTAGAATATAAAAAGAGTCTGTTTTCTGGCCTCTGTGATAATTAAACATAAGAATATAATACAACATGCAAGAATGAATCTGTTTCGATTAGATGTATGCAAAATGTATGATTTAAACCTGTCCTGATTTTCGCTAGAATATAGTCATTACATAAGGTTTGACCATTTAAATGCCATTCCTAACCTCAAATGATGGTTATAAGACAGCGTTTCCAAGCACTTCTGTTAAGAAAACATTATGCCTCTCTAATGTCTTAACTTATTAAGCACCAACTCAGGAACATCAGTACTCACTTCCAGCAGTCATATTTTTTATTTATTTAATTATAAAACGCCCGGCAGTTAGAATAAGATGTGTTTTCCCATTAAGATTGGACTTTATGGAAATGTAAGAAGGCATGATAGAAATAGAGTGAGTAAGCATATGAGGAAACGTACCATAAGATGCAGAGATGCAGTAGGTGAAATGAATGGCAAATACCAATACTACAGAATGAAGGCAGGAGGCAGATGGAGAAAAGGGAAAAACACAGTTAAGTGAGTCAGGTGTAATGGCACAAAACAGGAGACTGCCAAAATGCAGGAGACCAGGAAAGAGTGCAGTATTGACATAAGAAGTGGGTAGGTATCCTATATATGTGTGAACTAAGGGTGGGGATGCTCTACAGCAGGGATCCCCAACCTTTTGAACCCATGGGCAACATTCAGAAGTAAAAGGAGTTGGGGAGCAACACAAGCATGAAAAATGTTCTTGGGGTGCCAAATAAGTGCTGTGATTGGCCATTTGGTAGCCCCTATGTGGATTGTCAACCTACATTGAGGCTCTGTTTGGCAGTACATCTGTTTTTTATACAACCAAAACTTGCCTCCAAGCCTGAAATTCAAAAATAAGCTCCTGCTTTGAGGCCACTGGGAGCAACATCCAAGTGGTTGGAGAGCAACATGTTGCTCACGAGCTACTGGTTGGGGATCACTGCTCTACAGTAACATGCAGCAACTTAGAACTACTTAATGCCAAACCTAAATAATTCCCCAAAGGGCATAGTACTGCCTCACCAATAGCCTGCAAATAGTCCACCTCAAGAATTAAACACTTTTCCAGCAGGATAAGTCTACTTGATAGACCTACGTTTAAGGTGGTTTACTATGTGCCCTGGAAAAGGAGTCTGTGATGACAAACACTTCCATATTTTTAGCCAATTTGAAATCCATACCACTTGCCCCCTGCACCTTGTTAATCTATAGAACATTCTTGTGGCCAGTGCTCAAAACTATTAGTTAATATCTCCATGATATACGCTTAACCGAAGACTTTAGGTTAAGTGCCCTCATCATTAGAAAACCAAATCCATTTCTAAAAATGAGGACAAAGCATAACGTTGCAGGAGTTCCAGGAGCATAAAAGCGTGAGGTGGAGTATTGGAATTCCAAGGTAACTTCTAATATATAGTGAATAAAGTACCCCCTCTTGTAAAATATAATGATATTATAAGTTACCGAGGAGTTTCATGACTTTCGGCCGAGTGTTTTTATACAGGTCATGGAACTCAAGGTGACTTCTAATATCTTCATATTTTGCAACTGGGGAACTTTATTTCTTATAATACACAAGTTACAGTGAGTCATGTGACAGAAATGACATCAGAACTCACCGTTTATAACTGATGACATCAGAACTCACCGTTTATAAGGATATAAGTTACAGGATATTCATGGCTTTTGTGTATTATATCCCTATATTTCCATGTTGACAGGAGAACAGGACAAGTAGCCCAAGAGTATGGCAGCAGTCAAAGGATGGCCTATTTGTACTGGGCCTCACATACAACTAGATTGTATGAGCTTTGAGTAATCAGTCTACCAGCTTGTATGAGTACATCTGCCAGCGTCATTGTATTGACATTATTTAAAGCTGGGCCCAATAGGCACACTTAATACAAAGATAACTAGATGGTATCAGTGTAGGACTGTACAGGAATCCTCTTAATTACAGTATACAGATAATCTAACCCCGTTACACACACAACTCTCCTGTGCTCCCACCAAAATTCCCATTACTCAGTCTGCACAGAAAACCCGTGTGTTATTTCTTCAGAACAGTAAACATCACTGGCTGTAGCGGTACGTGAAACCCAGTATGAAGATCCACATTCCCATTGAGCTCCCGGCTTTGCTGGCAAACAAGGCCCTACTTAGCAGGATCTTCCCAGCCCAGTAAAACTGTCCTCTCGGCACAAGAGCCCTCACCATCTTTTTGCTCTCGGTGCCTCTGTTGGTTTGTCGGGACATGTTGCCTCACTGCCCCTCTTCACAATCGCACGATAAAAATCCTTGAAGCTCGGTTCCGGTTGCTCTTCCACTGACAGCTTAAATTTGTTCAATGCGCCTGCGCGCCTTGTCGCTAAGCCACATGGGAAACATAGTACCGCTCCACCAAGGGGCCTTTGACTGCAAACAGCACACGACTACAATACCCAGAGATACACGCGTCATAATAGAGTTGAGAACGTAGTTTCAGCCAAACCTACTGATTCAGGAACTACAGCCTTGCCTGACTCCTCCCATAGCGATATAAGTAAATCCCGTGGTTTATGCACAGTACTACAGTTATCCACAATCACCACTGAATGGCAGCAGAGACTCAGAGAATATCTTACAGTTAAAATCATATTTGTTAAATTGTGCTGCGGAAAATGACAGTAGAATTATTTACGATGTCAGTGTTTATTTCTCACTGTATAATACATTATATTGAAGTTTGTATAATTCTATTAATGAGTGATCAGACTGGCGTAACTAGATGTGATTGGGCCCACCAGCAAATTAATTTTAGTGCCCCCAACAAAACCAGAGGTTGTCCTTTTTTACCTATATATATAAATATATATATAGGTATAGGTGTCTAATAAAAGGGCAGCCAAGATTGGGAGTTTTACTTTAAAAGCAGCTAGTAAGTTGCAGGTAAAACTTAGTCCCTTTGTAAAATGTATAATTAAGCAATTGAATTCTTAATGAATCAGATGAAAATTAAGCGTAGGACTGGCCAGATATGGGATGACTTTGACGTAGTTGGCCAGCTTAAATATATTGCAATATATGGACAAACAATCCCTGTTTTGTTTAAAGGGTAAGGCATTTTTTAGTAGCAGTATGCACAAAATGTCTCTGTCTTAAATATATTGATAATGGGTTGAGTGCAGAGGACCTCTTGTATTTGTCTATATGTTTTTTGTGGTCACACCCTCATTGCACCCCCGCCTAATGGTTTTAAAAAATAGTGGTGAGCACAACTTTCCCTTGTTTGTTATATATATATATATATATATATATATAATATTGAAATTGGCCATTATTTAGGACCTCATGATGGGCCCTATATCTCCTAGGGCCCCTATATCTCCTGGACCCCCCTGCGGCCTCTGTAGTTACTCCCGTGTGAGTGATTAACCTTCATTGTTTTAAATATGAACACCGCCATACCTGTTACTGGCACCACCGTGTCCCACCCACCATAAACACACAACATGGATAACCATTTTGCCATGGCCTTCCATTGCCAGATATTCCATAAGATCCCAAATAAGCTATAAGAAGCCCAGTAATGCACGACTTACCCATCCTGAAGCGAAGGGCAGTGAGCACTATAGTTAGGGTTGAAACCCAAACTATACTGAGCAGCATTCACAGACTGGTAATGTCAGTGGTGTCAGACTGGTCCATCGGGATACCAGGAAAACTCCCGGTGGGCCAAGGTGTCAGTGGGCCCTCCTGCTTCTAACCTTTTGGCCTATTTCATGGTCACTCTCTATGTCTTTATGGGAATAAAGAGGCTTAATAATGGAAGAATAGAGGATAGTATGTAGAGAAAGACTAGGAGAATAAATAGGTTGAGTGAGGAGAGGAGGTATAATAGTTTGGAAAGTGAGCTCTCAACCTAAGGTTCTCTGGTGGGCCCTTGGTATCCCAGTCCGACACTGAATGTCAAAGTGCCAGATAGGTTTGCTTTTGATGTTACGCATTTCAAATGCAGTTTAGATGCAAAATTCTGGCCTACAAGCAACTCTTTTCTCTTTCAACTGCTGTAAGTGCAATTTTATTTCATTGGGATTGTTGCTAACATTTCAGTTTTTGAAGAAAGAAATGGGCGGATAACCTTATTTACTTCTTTAGCAGAAATCTTATCCTAATAGTTACTGCAGAGGTCTGACAATTGTCAGAACTGATAATTTGCAACAAATATTTTGAGAGAAAAAAGTACCCCGCCTGTAACTAGTATATCAGATATCAAGTAGTCCCTAAAGTGCTAATTTATCGCCACTCAGTGATTAAAACAGTATATACAGCTATTGCTGTATGTTTGGTATTTCTCATATATAGGAGAGTTGAACTAAAGTGCAGTGCAATTAATTTAGTTCATAAATAAATAATTAATTAAACAGGACCAATTAATTCAGTGTAAATTGCTAATTAGAGCATATATAGATTAAATATAGTGCATTCAGTATTCACCAGAATTATAAATTCTTTCAAAATTCATTAATTTAGATGAAATTCATAATAAGGTGCAGTGCAATGAATAGAATTAATTTACTTAATAAAGTATATATGTGTAATAGATTAGCTAAAAGAGATTGTTGTCTTAAAAAAATTGTGACCGTTGGGTAGGATAAAATTGGAAAATTATAGATGGTGGAGTTGTCCCAAAAGCTTACTACTTGTTGTTTTACTAAACCTGGGACACCCATTTTCTGCTTGTAAATTAGCGATGACCCCTAAGCTTAGCTTCTCAACAGCTGCTCAGAGCCCACTGAGAATGTGAGTGTCGCAGACACTTTCCAAGATGGTGACCTCCTGTGACAAGTTTGAAGTCCTGAATCATTGCTGCTATTGAGATGCTGAAACTTTAGGCTGTTACAATAAGTTCAGGGTGTAATTTTTGGCATTTTAACCATATTCATTTTTAGGGTTTAGTTCTCCTTTAACAGAAAGGGCTGAGATTCAAGGAGAGGTGGGTAAGAAGGCAGACTTTTACTGAAGTAAATGAACTCCCTCTGATGGAGAGTATGTATGTATGTATAACTTTATTTGTAAAACGCTGTTAAAGAGCTGCATCGCTGTACAGTCCATAAAAGTACAATATAAATATATATATATATGTATATCTATATATATATACACACACACACACACAGGGAAGACAAATCACATTATAAATATATACAGAATCATATCAGGACAAAGAGCTATGTGGTAAGAGACATAATGAGAAGGAGATCCCTGCCCAGTAGAGCTTACAGTCTAAGTGGATGGGAGGCTAACATACAGGCACAAATTGGAGATGAAAAAGTGCACAAGGTAAGGCATAGTCAGTAGGCACAGGACTAGGCTAATGTTCTAGTAATCAAAAGGGGGGAATAGGTGTGCTAAAACAACAGTGTTACGATCTTCAAACCTAAAATGAAAAAGCAATCCCAATAGTGCAGCAAGCCTATAAACAACGAACGCAGTATGCAGATATAATACACAAAAGCCATGAATATCCTGTAAATTATATCCTTATAAACGGTGAGTAGTGATGTCATCAGTTATAAACGGTGAGTAGTGATGTAATTTCTGTCACATGACTCACTAAAATTTGTGTATTATAATAAATAAAGTACCCCCAGTTGTAAAATATGAGGATATTAGAAGTTACCTCGGAGTTCCATGACCTGTATAAAAACACTCGGCCTTCGGCCTCGTGTTTTTATATGGTCATGAAACTCCTCGGTAACTAATAATATCCTTATATTTTACAAGAGGGGGTACTTTATTCACTATATATGAAACTACTCACAAGCAACTTGTGGTGATCGTGCCTGTATATGTTATGGGCTTTATCCGGACTTGCGTCTATTTAGGTCGTGCCTGAGGGAAAAAAGCTAAAATAGTGCAATAGAGTGGATATTAGGTTCAGACGGCAAGATACCGTCTGCGCTTACCCCTCTGTAGTGTGTTAAGTGCACTTATGCGAGTCGCCGGTCTGATCTCCCAAAACTGTCACTCTCCTCAGTGCCGTGTCTGTTCCCAGGTGCTGTGTCTTGAAGCGGCTCCTCCAGTTAGCGGCTGTGGGTATAGCAGGCGTCTACGGCTATCGAGGTGGTCGCCTCACACGGAGAATCCCTGGCGATGTGATGGACGCTCCTATATGCACCGTCCCATCTCGTTCTCTGGAAGGGGCCCTCCTCAGCGTGGTGTAAGTTCGGATTCGCTAAACTTCAAAAGCGGCTTCCTTGGTTTCAGTTGTTTTTCGGTCTGGAAGAATGTTTGCGGCTAGAGAGGTAGTTCCATCATACAGGTGTAATACTAAAGAAAGTATACACTGTGAAGCTATTCTAGTGTTAAATAATGGCTTTATTTAAGGCAAAAATATTACAGCCCAACGCGTTTCGTATTGCATAATACTTCCTCAGGGGCAAAGGTCAAATCCCACCTTCCTTTTCGTGGTTTTTATTTGGTTGGTGGGTGGTTTTCTCAATTAACTTAATTAGTAGACAATAATTAAGCAAACCTGGATAACAAGTCTACAGGAATACTATTCAAAAGGAACATATATAGTATTTGAACGTTTAAAACTTAAAAGACAATTAGTCAGTTAAAAAGTATTTAAGATCAATGTCAATATTTAGTCCTCTGGGTGCAAGTGTCTTTAATTTATGGACCTGACAAGTGGACCCACATTATATAGGTGCTGCTTGGATAGGATATAAGGCACGGTTTCTTCAACCTCCCTTTACACTAATGTTCTAGTGCTCCAAAAGGTATGTTTGCTCTTAGTTTTTTCTTGAAGAGATTGAGAGAGGATTTCTTATGGAGGAATTCAGGGATGGAATTCCAGAGGTAAGCAAAATAGAAGGGTTTGAGACAAGAGGTGGCAGTGGATGTGTAAGGTGTGAAGAGATGGTGGCTCTGAGAAGAGCGGAGAAGACGAGAAAAGAGAAGGAATGTAGTGAGGAACAGAGGAGTGAAGGGCTTTGAATGTTAGTAGAAGGATTTTATATGCTATCCTTTGCTTAACAGGCAGCCATGCTAAGGATTTTAGTTGGGGTTGAGCAGGTTCCTTTTAAGGAGAGAGCAGAAGGATCCTGGTAGCAGAGTTTAAAATTGATTGGAGGGGAGAGAAATGGGAGTCAGGGAGACCTGTTAGGGCTAGTCCACACGGGGAGATAGCCACGCGTTTGCGGTCGCGGCGACAAAGCGCCGCGCCAGTCGCCGCGACCGGCGCAGGCGACAGTTTTGTATGGGCGCCTATGTAAAAACGCCTGTGCTAACCACACGAGGCGATGCGCTTTTCAACAGTCGCCTGAAAATGCCTCGCCAGGCATTTTCAGGCGACTGTTGAAAAGCGCATCGCCTCGTGTGGTTAGCACAGGCGTTTTTACATAGGCGCCCATACAAAACTGTCGCCTGCGCCGGTCGCGGCGACTGGCGCGGCGCTTTGCCGCCGCGACCGCAAACGCGTGGCTATCTCCCCGTGTGGAATAGCCCTTAGGAGGAGATTGCAATAGTCTAAATGGGATAAGATAAGGGCATGGATTAGTGAATTGGCTGTTGTTTGTGAAAGAAAGGGGTGAATCTTGGCTATATTGCGGAGGAAGAAACAACAGAGTGCCTGTCATATAAGGGCTAAACAAGGGCTCACCTACGCAAGTGTTTTTTCAGGTGTTTACTGGATGGTAAAATCAGAAAGATAGTAAATTTGAATGATATGTGTTACATTAGTTTCTGCCTGCAAGTTTACAGTGATGGCAGGAAAAAAAGAAATCTGATACTTTTATAACTTTCCACAGATTCCACCCATTACAGCACAGCTGATTTTCCAGAAATTGTGCTGTATCTAATTATTTTTTTATATTCTTGTTTCTCAGCTTGTGGTATGTGTACCCAAGGGGTATGCGAGAATTATGTGCTTACACAAATCTAAATCACACTTGTGCTTGCTGGAATAGAATGTTTATACATAAGTGATAAGGTTTGTAGTCCACCAGTATCCTATTCTCAACTGTGATTTGCCATCAAAGCAGAAGATAAGGCTAAAGTCTAGAAATATTTGAGGAGAGAGTTCTTTTACTCATGCCACTGTTGTTGCAATTCATACCTAGCAGGGATGTAACAGCACGCTGGACTCCCCCTGCCAGAAAAATATTCAGAGGGCCATAGGGGTGGGCACAGTTGACCAAAAAACCCATCTTTCGCCTAAGAAGTATTCTGCTAACATAATAATACCCTACTGAAGTATGGAGACACTGCCCCCCATGTTTTTACTTACTGGTTTTGCAGTGACTAGTGACACTACTGTAGGTCCAATTTCTGGTAGTTTTATTTCATAATGATATACAATATATACAGTATATATATATATATATATATATATATATATATATATATATATATATATATATATATATATATCTGCTTTGATATATGAATGTCTTAGGATTAGTCAGTACAGTAAATTCTAGAAACCTAATGAAGATTAGGGGAGTCCAGTGTCCTTGTATGTGCCTTGCTGGGTAAACAGTCATAGCCATTGTTTATTATTATATAGTATGGATGCACCAAATCCAGGATTCGGTTCGGGATTCTGGCAGGATTCTGCCGTTTTCAGCAGGATTTGGCCCAAATCCTAATTTGCATATGCAAATTATGGATGGGGAGGGAAATTGTCACAAATTTGTCACAAAACAAGGAAGTAATAAATGTTTTCCCCTACCCACCCCTAATTTGCATATGCAAATTAGGATTCCGTTCAGTATTCGGCCAAATCTTTTACGAAGCATTCGGGGGTTCGGCCGAAGCATCCCTATTATATAGTACACATAGGTATTTTTTCCCACCAAATAACCCTAATAATACCAAGCAGACAGCAGGCAGACAATAGCCTTATAAGACCAGTTTATTTGATTAAGACCTGGCTGAAGAGGCATAAAGTTCTTAAAACAATGGCTGAGTATTTGCTGTTTTGGAAACAATATTGCTTATGTCAGCAGTTGGGGGTTTCCCAACCATTTTGGGCATAAAAGCACAGCCTTTACCTTAGGCCAGTAGCTTCACCTCGGACCCGACCTCTGGCCGATGAAATGATAATGACAGGATCAATTTCCTGTCTCTGTTTCACAGCACAATATAGCGCTTACATGGTAAATATACAGTAACACCCAAAAAAGACATTTAAGAAACTTCATGTCACCAACACAGCCTATCCTCCATTGCTCCATATTCTGCTTTTAAGGTAGTCACGCGTCAAGTTTTGAAACACTACTCTTTGTGGAATGAGCAGCACTATACAAAATTATACAAAATGACAAAAATGAAGAGTGAGTATATAATTGAATCATTGACTGAAGTTTGCAGAAATACAGTATGATTAGAAATAGGCTTTACTCACATCCAGAGTTTTAATCTTGGTTTCCGCCTCTGCCTAAAGTAATTCTTATCTTTGTCAGTGGCACAGTCTAAAAGGAAAGGGCGTGAGCTGCGACAGGCTTCAGAGCTAGACCATGGCACTGTCACACTTTCTAAAATAGAAATCATTGTAGCCTGTTTTATAGCAGCTGTCACTAGGGTTTGGCAGATTATGTTTTAATTTTTTAGTATGTAGGATAAGGAATTATCAGGGAGCCTCTTTAAAATCACTAACTGGAGGGCGTGCATTTTCACTCAGTAGAAATCAATATCAGAACAATGTCACTATCTTAATTAAAAATAGATTGTATTGCTATATGGTTGGACCTCTTATATATTACTTTTTTCTTGATTATAATTTCTTCAGATTATTTAGCTATCAAAGCATTAGCTATCAACCATTAGTTTTCCAGCAACAATGTGATTGAACAGTAAGGTTTATGGCACATATCGTCTTTTCTCAGATTAGGCCTCTTCTCGTCCTTTATGTGTATGCTTTGACAGAAATGGAATACTTTCTCATTATGCATAGGAGCCGATCTTAGACAAAACTGCTCTAGTGTGCTTTTCACAAGTTTCAGGACATTTATAAGGCAGCTGGCTTGGGGGAAATTATAAAGAATAATTACTTTGTATTTTCACCACTCTTTGCCTTGGTTATAAGTACCTCTTGGCCCAGCACTGTTCTAGCATCACCTGAAATATAATAGATTATATTAACATTACACATCTATTTATATCCAATATGCACTAGAAGATGATTACTGTAAGTGATGTAATTAAACAGTGGTCATTTTCATATTCTATCTGCGGTATAAATAGAAGTTTCATTAGAAAAAAGAAACAGTTAGGTCACTAGAATGTTATCTTTCAATTACAGAGCAATATGTAATGGAGCATTTCCGAATAGCCAGATGTGACTCACATTACTTGTTGGTTTTTTTGGTGTTTAAAGCTTACAGTTGCTCCGTGCACTGATATCTGTATAATGCAGAAGGTGCTCTGATGTAAATTTACTGTTCTTTGGATTTTTGATACTTGAAGGAACTCTTGTGGTATTGTAGTGAAATAAAGATAGCACTAAATAGAATCAGTGACAACTAAGGTTCTGTACCCACTGGTACTTAAAGGTTTACGGTTGGCCATGTTGTTCAGTTTTGTGTGTGTTTTACTACATGGCAAAGCACAAGAACAATTTGATAACAATTTACATTGGTGGTCTGTACCCCCTGGAGCAGACCCAAAAGCTGAAGGGTGAAGATGTCTTGATCAATTTTTATTAATATTTGTCCTTTTCCAGGGGGGTGAAGCTGCATATGAGAGAGAATGAAATCCTATAACACTTGCATTGATGGTTAAAAGTAAAATGCAGGTTTAAACATATGTGACTAAATAGCATTAAGTAGCTTGTTCCATTCCAGATGTCTGGTCGTATCAGGGAACTGAAAGAAGGGTGAATGTAGTGTTTGAAGATCCCACATTTGTCATCCATGCATTTTCAACAAACTGTAGGCCTTGCATGTCTTTTTGCAATACACTCAGAATTAATTTCATACAGATGTTGCTCTGGGGTTGGGTGAACATTGCCACTAACAGCTAGAAAACAGAACAATTCTATTAAAGTAACAGATATTAAATAGATGTATACCTAAAGGTAGACATAATGAAAACCAACCATATTAGGGCAACAAGGACATTTCACAAATATATATATATATATCTATATACTGTAATATGAGGTTTATGTACAGATACCAAAGATGTGTTAGAGTAGGTGCATTATTAACTAGAGGAACAGAAAACAAATTTGGCACTTGTGTTGGATAGTGGGGGTTCCAAAGTTCCAAAGGGATATTATTTAAAAAAGGATTAACTAGAGCAAAGCCACTGTATGACTCTGACCTAAAATAAATGGTAACTTAGATAATGGCATAAAACATCAATGATTGCTCACACAAGTACAGGTAAGGCATCCGTTATCCGGAAACCCATTATCCAGAAAGCTCAGAATTTTGGAAAGGCTGTCTCCCATATACTCTATTATAACCAAATAATTCAAATCTTAAAAAATTATTGCGTTTTTCTCTATAATAATAAAACAGTACCTTGTACTTGATCAAATGATCAAAACTAATATAATTAATCCTTATTGGAAGGAAAACCAGTTCATTGGGTTTATTTAATGTTTACTTGATTTTCTAGTAGCCTTAAGGTATGAAGATCCAAATTATGGAAAGATCTGTTATCCGTAAAACCACAGTTCCTGAGCATTCTGGATAACAGGTCCCATACCTGTAGTATTTAAAAATGAGATACCTCCTATATAAACAAAAATGTGGACTAATGTATTCAAATTTCTGTTAAAAATAATCTTGCATTTTAGGTACGACATAAATAAAACGAAACGTGATATTGTATCTTTAAGGTGAAATTAGAAGCAAATGGTTGTGTTGGGAAAAGTGAAGAAAACACGTTTCATGATGACAGATTAATGAAAAGCCTCTATCACAGATGATAAAGTGTAACATAAGCATTGCATTAAAGAGTTTGTGACTAGTGAATGCATAAAACTGGATTGGATCTGATTTTAACCATTGAAAGAAGTGTTGAAACTGTTTAATAATACGACAAAATGAAACTCTCATCGTGCATTCCTGCCTGTTTCTTGCAGTGCCATTTAGATACATCGGATAAAATAGTTAGTTCATACATAAATGCTCTGCTTTTTTTGCATTACTGTTTGAGCCTTGAGTTTGTGCTGTTGGTGTAAATAGCTCAGGAGAGGTCAGAGCTATTAACGGCTTTCAGCTTGAACAAATCTATGGCTAATGTGAAGTCGGAAATGTTTTCTGCCATCAAACTTTGTTATGACGTGGACATTAAACAGACAATACAGCGTAGTTATAACCTTAAAGGAAAACTGGAGCCAAATATATTGCTAATAATTCTGAAGTTTGTATGCTAAACAGCATACATACTCCTCTGTACATGCGTAGTACCTGAGATTGCTTGCTATTGAGACGCTGAGATTAGGGGTTGGCAGAAATATTCAAAACATTAGCAAAAAGTAAAGTTAGTTCTGTCAAAGAAGCTGATCTACAGTTCTAATTATTAATTAATTTGGATGCACTGGTTTCTGTACTACCATATAATCTTAATGAATTGCTCATCAGCCTTGTATTGTGAATATTATACTAGATAGGGAAGCATGGCGGTGCAACTTGGGTTAGGGTCGACCCAGCATACAATCTGCAAAGACTTTGTATGTTCTTCTTGTGCTTGAATGAGTTTCCTCCCATTTCCACCAACACCATAAAAACATACAGACAGATTATTTGGTCCTAGTGAGTGTGGCTGTGACAGGGACCTTATATTTTAAGATCCACAGGGGAGGGAATGATGACTAATCTCTAATCTCTATAATGTGAAATATGTCAGCACTATAATAAATATAGGATAATAATATACTGTATATTGAGAGTTGATTCCTAAGGTAACTGAAAGCAGCCCAGAGCATGTGTTGGGAGTCATCAGAAAATAAGATGAGAAGGCACTCCTGGCATCTCTGGAGTCAAGGAAATTTACTTAAGTTGTTTAGCTTTAGTGTAACTTAAAATCATTGTTTGGATTGCATCAATGCAAGACATAGTCCAAATTGCTCCTAAGGGTTATGGTTTGGACATTTGGAGAAGGCGGACTAAAAATGAGATAAAATTTGTTCTTTATAAATAAACTCAGTAAAGGCCACTTAAAAACAAAATAAAATAGCATTCCGTCATAACATTATCTCAGATGAACACCATTATCTGTCTAGTTTTGAAACATAAAAATTATTGTGTTAAAACACACGAAACACTCGATTGCAATAAGTCTGCAAAATTTCACCTTTTTGCAGCTTGTAGTTTGAAAATACACTTCCCATCGAATCATAAAGAAGTTTATAATAAACAGTATATAAACAGTTTTTAGTTGCCTAATTTTGTAAAAAAAAATTCCCATGGATAAATCAAGAAAAAATTAGATTGGAAAACCTGAATCTGAAAATTATCACAGTGAAAAACTGAAATTGCAATCCTGAATTTTAATAAATCAGTGACTTTGTGTTGCGATAGACCTAGCGGAGAAAAGTATTATCTCTTATAATTTTCTTCAATTTGTGTACATCTCTCATTCATTTTACTCTTGAAAAAAGCTTGGTAGCTCAAAAATATGTTGCCCTTAACCCATTGTCAGATCACCTTCAAATGCATTTTATTTTAATATTTATTTTATTATTGATAGAGTGATCTAATTGTCACACAGTCGTAGCAACCCCACTGGGATTGATTTGTGATGCAGATAAAATGAGCCAATGTCTGTAATAAAAATAACATTTGAATGTCTCTACAGCATAAAAAATATGTACTGTATACATCTCTTTTAAATCATAAGTGGCCTGTTTTTTTTTTATAAGAATGGTGACATCTTCAGCTTCTCTCCAGAGAGGATTAACTTGGGATCATTTCAGAGCCTTTAGGTATATGATCCACATATTTGTAATTCCAGCTCTTACACCATAAACAGTACTTGTTTAACTGTACGGTTAGCAACTATTTATTGCAAGAGACCAAAGGTTATTACTATTTGCTCTATAGAGTTAAACAAAACAATTTTTTTTTCAGTGAAATGTAACAAGGCATCTTTACACAATGGATCATGAAAGTAGTACCTCTGTCTCCAAGAATTTTTCTTTAAAAGGTAATTTGTATAAAAACAATAGGAAGTACACTTTAGGGCTAAAAAAAACCTCATAATTTTGCCTTGCAAACAGCCGATTTTTAGTTGTGTTTATCAATCCTTAATGTCAAACTGACTGGAGCTCAGTTGACACAATGCACTGGTTTTTTTTCCATGGGTGGTAGATTTATCAGAAAATAGATTAGAACAATATTTATATATTCTCTGACTTCCTGTATTCGGTGATGTGAGGTGTACAATTCTGAGGTGCAGGAGGAATCAGATCTTTCTCTTTCTGTAGTGGGCAGGCACCACTCCGGAACACCAAGAATTAGTCAGTCAGTAGAATCCATGAGCCAAAATTTTCGAAATTTTCGAAAGTACAAAAAGTCTTTATTTACATCATGTATAAAAGATAAAAGCCTGACGCGTTTTATGTCCCCCAAGGACACCTAATCATAGGCTATGATTAAGTGACCTTGGGGGACACGAAACGCGTCTGGACCCATCTAGGAAAGCGGTAAGCTTGTCCCTTTATTCATAATATCCATGCTTCCTAAGGTCTCTTTCTGTGCCTTGCAGTGTTCTGTGTCACAGGCTTAATACGCTGAGCAATTATTAAGTAGATCTGCAGAGGATTTTCCGCCCCTTCTGAAATGACAATGTATAAAGCTGGCTATAGACGCAAAGATCTGATCGTACAAATCATCGTACGATCGGACTTTCCCACCTGCCACTAACCATTCAGATCAAATAAAGTAGAAAAGAACAGATCAGCCGATGTTCTGCCCCTGACAGTAAATGTACGAAAGTTATGACCGACCAAAGCTAGTGACAGTCTCCCACTGAAAATCGTATGATCGGCAATACATGCAGAGATATTATTGGCAGCCAACAGAAATCTTTTAACCTCCGTTGGACAAAAAATGTCGGGACTCTCCACACGAAAATCGTATGAATTCTTGATTCGTATGATCAGATATTTGCGTCTATGGCCATCTTAATGCAGCTTTAAATGCACTGTGTATTCCAATCCATAAGGCAAAGCAGTTACTGAGAGAGTCATTAACCCTTAATTTTCCACCCAAGACTAGCTCCCACTTAACTGGTGTAACTGGTTATATTAGACCCTTCATTTCTGCTGGGCCCTCGCATAAATGTGTGTAGGAAAGGTTTTGCGAAATTATACCTCTCAGCTGTACAAACAGGATTTCCGTAAAGTGGTCAAAGCAATATGCACCTGCAGAGCATATCATACACTGACACCCCTGAGGACAGATTAAGCAGGATCCCACTTATCGCTGTGACACCGTTTGGTGGACTTGGATCACCTTCAGTGGAACCTCAAGGAAAATCCTCTAACCTGATATGATCCCTACACTAACTGGCAGTATCACCTAGAAGAGATACTTCCAATATATCCTCATATGTTGGAGAACTGCTCTCCATAGTTCAACCTATCTGACTTACCTATCATCCCCTAAGGGGGAATGTAATTAAAAATTGCTAGCGATGTTTAGAATGGCATTTTTGTTAATGTTTACCACTGCTTGCAATGGAAAATAATTTGCTGGATAGGCAAGATGGCGGCAACTGGGGCCGCAAACTGACGTCGCCATGAAAATAAAAGGAATGCCAAGATAGGGGTTCAGTGCCCGAAAATAGGTCACACTTGTTAGTGTTCCTGTGTTTTTATCCCTCTGCTACCACGAATTGGACTCTAAGGGGGTTATTTATCGAAGTCCAAATTTATCTCAATATTTTCTGCTAGAAACTCCGATCTGATTTTTTACACTTATTTATTATTCAATGTTCCTGAAATTTTGCTTTGCGGTAAAAAATCGGATTTTCACAATTTTTTCAGATTTTTTTCATCCAATTTTCACGAATTTCAAGATTTTTTTGGAATTTTCGCCCGAAAACTTCGGGGTATTGCACGAAACCCAGCACACATCAAAAAAACATTGGGACTTCTCTCATTGACTTATATGCAACCTCGACAGGTCTGAGATGCCGGATTTTGAGATTCTGACTTTTCCATCCTCAGGGTTTAATAAATTCCGAAAAATTCATGATATTTTTAAAGTCTGATTTTATATTAAAAAGATCAAATTTTTTTATGATTTTTGCATTCGGAGTTTAGTAAATAACCCCCTAAGTCTAGCGATTCCTCCTTGGTCCGGACTTCCCCACTTCTAGAGCCCTGACACTGATGAATATTACATCACTAAGCGAAGGTTAGTGTTAACAACTGCTCTGGAGTTTTGATAAATATTTTGTAGCAAAATTAAAAATACATACACTGCAAATGTTCGCAATAGCCATTTCGTTATAAACTTTGGGAGGAAGTAGCTGAGGTCTGTAATTGGTCAAAAAGGAAGCAAACATGGTCCTTAACATTCACAATGTTTTTCGTGCTAAACTACCACCACTGTTCCCTCTAAGCTGTGTGCTTGTACACTAGCACACATAACAAATTGTGGTGGTCACAAAGAATGACACCACATTTTTTATATTTTTACGCAGTTTTTAAAAATTCGAAAAGTTTAAAATATTCGCACAAAAGATTTTTTTGGTGCACATAGCTGAGGGAACATTGCCTACCATTATCTATAGACTTCATTCACAGGGTTCCTATTCCCTAATTTCACTAAGAGCTTACCTCCCTTAAGACCTAGGTCCCATGCTCCCCAGCTGCATCCACTCCCTGCTGAAGTGGGAGGCCAAAGAAGAGGAGCAACCTGCTCCAACTTACTATATCAAACTTCACAGGAAGTGGTCACCACCCAACTGGGCCAAAACGAAATGCATCCTTTTTAATATCGATAAGGGGTTGTTTCTTTCTCCTTTTATGTGAAATATTGGTTTTTTATAGTTTATAGCAGCAACTCAAGATTGTGGTTTAGACTGAGCGCTGGCACAAGGGTGTCTCTGGCAGCTGGTCAACGCTGCAGCGTGGGGTTGGACCGAGCGCTGGAAAAAAAAATTCTATGTTAATGGTTTGTTCAAACCTGATGGCAGCTGTGTAAAAATATATTTTTATATTGCTTGATTCCTGATTTAATTGCTAGTATAAGCTCATCATGTCAAATCTAGTTCTACATAGGTAATATTTAGAGTTTTTCTTGTAGTTGTGCAGGGTTATATTCTTATTTGAGACTAAAGACACACAAGGAACAATGGTCAGAGAGCAAAGAGGTCAGAGCTCTTAAGGTAGTTGGAAATCATAACACTGAATAGTGCTAAGCTGATGAGCCTTTTTACCTAATTTATAACAAATGGGTTATAAAGTAAAGTAGAAGAATGACATTTAACCACATTGTATATATTGCATGGAGACGAAATGGAGCCAAAGAGAAGGATTTCAGGAGCTTAAAAGAAGATACAAAAGCACAGAAACAGTAGTTGATTGCTAATGTGATAATGATATCTCTTTGCCCACTACTCCAAATAGCTTTAAGTTCTTGAGCTGGAGGGAAAAAACATTAAGAAACATTTTATCAAAAGGTTAAGTGAAGAATTCCCAAATGATTATGCATCAAATGTTAAGTGTAGACCAAGGGAAAAATCAACTGGCACAAAGTACGTGAAACACTGTGGCAATTTGCAATACTGCGATGTGTAACAGCTGTGCAGATAACTCGTTCCTAGCACTAAGATGTGTATCTTATTTTATCCTCAGTTTTATCTTACTTGTATTAAGAAGGATTACCAGCTTCACAGAGGCAATCCTTGTGCCCACCCACAATAACACTTCAGTTCAAAGTATGGAATTTGCTCAAAGCTCTAAACAGAGAAGTGATGACCATTAGATAAGTAAGAAGAGTAAAGGCAGGATACATTCTGTACATTTAAGATTATAAAATACTACTTGTAATTTACATTAAAGTGGATATACTGTACTTGTAAATTTCTTTCGCCAATCTGTGTGAGAAACCACCCTAACACCTCACACTTCTGGGAAGTGTGTAAATATTCACAAACCAAAAATACATTTTCACATTTGAGATATATGGAGATAAAATGATTACCATGCTGATGAACTGTATGATGGGAAAGGGGTGAGACATTATATAAATAAGGCTTTCTCATCTATGAGTCAGGACCAGAAAATAGGGCAATCCTTTTATTAATGTGCAATTAATCCAATTTTTGGGTTGCTAGACTGATTCTTTGACTTTTTTAGGGACCTTTTAGATAATATTATATAAATGACAAGACCAGTGGTATGGTCAGTGATCATTGAAGATATTTTGTTATTATTTGAGATGTGGACATAAAGATTGACAAGACCTTAGGGTGAAGACATACAGAGCTACTAGTGGCTACAAAATAGACAAAAGTGATATTTGGCTTTGCTAAGACACTAGGGGGAAATGTAATAAAATTTGCAAATTAAAATGTGCATGTCACAATGAAATATACTTCATTAGGCTTTTATTATATTGCGGATCTTAGTTGTGCATTGTTATCCTTTAAGACCTGTTTGAAGGTGATTGTAACAACGTACCGTGGTGGTCTAGTGGGAGGGGGTCGGCAGGGACGCCTGCCGCCCCCTCGGCGGGGATGCCCGCCGCAAGGTGCGTCCTCTTCTTCCTGAAGTTATAGCACTAAGGGCGCCTCTGCTCCTTTTATAGGCACATTCGCGCTGACGCGCTTGGCACCTCTCTTAATAAGACCTGGCGGCATCCGATTAGCCGAGGGCTCCTCCCAAGGTGAAAGGCGGCTGTTAAAGGCGGAAGCAAGAGCCGAGAACAGGGTGCTTACCAATGGTTCTGGATTTAGGGTGCTGACCGTGACATTATAACGGGCTATGGAAGCTGAAAGTCATACTGCCGCTGCTCCCCCCACTACGGAAGCGCTCCTTACCACTCTCCTGCAGCGCTTGGAGGTTCAAGAGCAGAAACAAGACTACCTGGTGCAAGGCTTGCACAACCTGTCACGCAGATTGGACGCTTCTGAACAGATGCCAAAGCCGGTGGTCTGATCTTCTGACGCTGTGCCAGGTGGTTCTTCTGCTGAGATGGGTAATACTCATAAATCCCATGAACCCAAAATCTCTTTCCCTGAAAAGTTTAGTGGGGATAGAACCACATTTTTTGTCTTTCAGGAGGCATGCAAACTATACCTGAGTTTTCCCTCACTCCTTTACTACTGGAGAGGAAAAAGTGAGGTTTGTAATGACCCTGTTACAGGGTGACCCTCAAATTTGGGCCCTAAGATTATCCTCCTCTGACCATGCCCGTTTTTTCCCTTTAAACCTTTTTTTACACCATGGCAATACTTTATGATGACCAGGATCGTGCATCATCTGCCGATACCGCGATTCGTAAATTACGCCAGGGAAAATGGGATGCAGAGGTGTATTGCACTGAATTCTGCCGGTGGGCTGTAGAAACTGGTTGGAACGACATGGCTCTTCGTAGCCAATTCCGGATAGAGCTCTCTGATACTGTCAAGGACAGCTTAGTAAACTACCCTTTATCTACTTATTTGGATGACTTAATGTCTCTTGCCATCCAAGTAGATAGAAGACAGAGGGACAGAAGGGGTGAGAAGGGTACTTCCTTTCCTACTAAGTTTACTAATGTTAAGCCATCTAACCCCTCTGTGCCTCTACCTCAGGAGCAACCCATGCAATTGGGCATCACTCATCTAACTCCTGAGGAAAAGACCTGCAGGCGGTCTCAGGGTCTGTGTATTTATTGCGGGGAAAAGGGTCATTTTCTTAACCAATGTCCTAAGAGGGCGGGAAACTTCAAAGCCTAAATGAAGAAGGGGAGCTCCATTTGGGTCGAGAAGTTTCCTCTCCCCAATTTTCCTCTAGGATCATGGTACCTGTTAATGGCATACGGGCTCTCTTAAGGTTTCCGCTTTTGTGGATTCTGGGGCGGCGGGGAATTTTTTGGATGCTGCCTTTGAGGTTTCTTCGGTCCAATTTTTGGGGTTCAATATCTCTGGTAAGGGTCTTGAAATGGATCCTGGGAAGGTGAAGGCCGTATTGGACTGGGCTCAGCCTCTTTCTTTACGTGCAACCCAAAGGTTCATAGATTTTGCTAATTATGATCGTCAATTCATTAAAATCTTTTCTTTGGTGGTGTCTCCAATTACAGATCTAACCAAAAAGGTGGGGGGGTTTGCAGGAGTTAGGAGGGCCCTTGGTGTTGTAGCCCCTGTGGACCCCCAGTGCTCCAGTCTGACCCTGCAAGGAAAAAGCCTATTGAGGTGGTGTGCCCTATATTCTCTTTTTTTCAGCCTTTACTTTAGCCTATTTGACTTTGTGTTTGGTGTCAACTGTACTGGCGCTCTTCATGTTCCCAATTTGTTCACAATGGGAATACTGTAAATGTTGGCATAGCGAACAATTTTGCCTTGGGGAACACTTTGCCCCTCTACTGGTCAATCTCCATTTTCTGTTGTTAATGGTTTACATCCCAAAGCATTTTCTTTTTCTGGTTCATTGACCTCTGTACCCTCTGTCAATTCTTCTTTTAAACAATTTGCCAAGATTTGGTCCCGGGTGCACAATTCTCTTTCTGCAGCTACGGCCACTCAAAAAAGGGCAGCTGATAGGTCTCCTAGAGAGGCACCCAAATATCAGGTAGTGGTTATCCACAAGAAACATCAAACTTAAGGTTCCATCCCTCAAGTTGGGACCTAGGTTTATTGGTCTATATCTCATTACTGAAATAATCAATCCTTCTTCTGTTCATCTCAAACTACCTGATAATTTTAAGATTTCCAATTCTTTTCATGTCTCACTTTTAAAACCAGCCTCACAGGTCCGGCCACAATCCTTTCCTCCCCCAGTGTTAGTAGAGGGTCTGCCTGAATTTGTAGTCCAAGAACTCCTTGACTCTTACCTTGTGCGGGGTAAGTTGCAATATCTTGTACAATGGAAGGGTTACGGCTCTGAGGAAAATTCTTGGGTTCCTGTTTGTGATGTGAGGGCTGATCGTCTCTGGAAACAGTTCCACCTTAAGTTTCCTGAGAAACCTGGGGGTCCGGTGGCCCCTCCTCGAGGGGGGGGGTAATGTAACAACGTACCGTGGTGGTCTAGTGGGAGGGGGTCGGCAGGGATGCCTGCCGCACCCTCGGCGGGAACGCCCGCCGCGAGGTATGTCCTCTTCTTCCTGATGTTGTAGCACTAAGGGTGTGCACGGCTCGCCTCTGCTCCTTTTATAGGCGCATTCGCAGTGACGTGGTGATGTCAGCGTGCAATCGGGCAAAGTTTGAAAAGTTTAAAAGGCGCACTTGGGTTGTAGTTCTTTGCCCGTTATAGGTTCTTCTCGTAAGTTCCTGGATGCGCTACCTGCTTAGTTTTCCTGTTTCTGATACCCTGTTGTGACCCCTGCCTGCTACTGATGATCCTGACTTCTGAATCCTGACCCCTGCCTGGTAACCGACTCTGCTGTATCTGTATCCCTGATACAATATTCTGATTGATCTCCTGGTTTGACCCTTGCCTGCCTGACTCCGCTTGTACTCTGCCTGCCCCAACCCGGCCTGATTTGACTACGCCTTGTACTGTGACCTTCTGCTCAAAAGACTTTGCCTTACCGTCGTGCCTCTTTGCTCGTCCAGAACTCTTCGCTTAGCACCTCTCTTAATAAGAACTGGCGGCATCCGATTAGCCGAGGGATACTCTCAAGGTGAAAGGTGAAAGGCGGCTGTTAAAGGCGGAAGCAAGAGCTGAGAACATGGTGCTTATCATTGGTTCTGGATTAAGGGTGTAAACGTAATTTTTTCATTAAGAAGTTTTATTATATACACTGTGAACTATACTATACTATACACCTCAATAGGCTTTTTCCACAGCAGCCACTTACAGGGTCAGACTGGAGCACTGGGAGTCCACAGGGGCTACAACACCAAGGGTCCTCCTAACTCCTGCAACCTCCCCCCGTGTACATGCGTGATCATTGGCGCGCTGTGAGCGGAGCCTACATTACCGTGGGGGCTGTCGATCGGGGGAGCGTATCTGGGTCAAAAGGTGGGCTCATGAGGGCCGAGCCAATCTTGTTTTTTTTCCAGTGTCTGACCCTGGCCACATGCTTTTAATGAACAAGTAAATAGTGGCTTTCATTTTTGAGATGGTGTGCCCTATATTCTCTTTTTTTTTTTGGAATGGTGGGAAGGAGCCCTACATGAATGAATGCACACCGAGCTGTATGGAGTCTTTCTCTTGATATTTAATAAAAAAGTATGGGGTGAGTCTAATGTCTTGTTATTTTTGTTTGGTAAATGTCCGGCAGAACAAGTTCAAGATCTGATGAACAGACTAGGGTCAACCAGTGGGCAGGCAATAAGCACAGTCATATAGTACAGAAAAAAACAGGAACTGCGAGAACTACAGGTGTTAATTATCACCAAAAACATATTGATTAAATAATACAAAAACAGGTAGGGCTTTCAATAGTAATAATACAGGAAATAAAAATGAAGGATGACCAAAGTAACCCCCAGAAATTCACAGTTGCTAAAGCGAAACTGTGTCAGAATTATATACATACAGTATGTAACCTCACTAATTCATGCAAATTAAAAGGAAGCAGTTCTACTACATAGCGGCTGTATTGCTACTTCTTCCTGCAAGGTCGGACTTTACTGTATTGTAAGTCTATACAGACCTTCACCTCTTACTCTGGCAAGATCCTATGTTAATAGTTTAGTTTGGCTTAGTGTAGTACAATCCACGGTGTACATTTGCAGATTATGTTTGACAAGTAATTACAAGAATATAAGCGTGAGTGCTTAGCACATCCAGAACAGAAATTGCTGCCCAACTGCGATGTTTCCGGATAAACTGAAAAATAAAACAAAACAAACAAAACCCTCTCACTTCTTGGGTCACCAGAGGAAGTGTTGCATAGAAATGGGAGCCCAGAGATATTTTGAAAGCTGGCTCAAGCCGATGTGGTTTTTGCTTTACATAAGAAAAATTGAATATTCTAGCATTCTTCTGGTATATCAGAGTTGGATTCACTAGATTGACTTAATGACTGTGGAAGCTGGCAAGAAAACATTCTGTTTGGATCAGAGCGTTGGCTTGTAATGGGAAAACAAAGTACAAAGTACTGATATTTTGTTTCCAGCCTTTGAAATGCATAGTTGAAACTGGTGACATTGAATGTTGGACTCGCCAAGTCACAAATAAATGTGTATTTCATGAATCTCTTTGTCTACAGGGGAAATGATGTGTGGCCACTGATGTAAACAATACTTTGTTATTTAATGTCCACTCTATCTAAAATTATAGCAATAAATATATTGAAATGGATTTCAAATGAGGGTTTTATAATACTGTATGATTATGATGTTAAAGTGGTCTGCATGGTTTATTTTATGTTTATGTATAATGTAGGCATATCCAAAACTAGGAGAGCAGGAGGATAGGAACATTGACTAAGAGAGAAATGATGTCCATGTGCAATTACTGTGCAATATACGTTTTAATGAAACAGACACAATTTTGCTCAAAACTGACATAAAAGTTATGTTTTGCACAATTTTTTAGGCACAAGTCTGCTGTACCTATTGACGTGAAAACCATGAAATTACTGTATGTCAGGGGGCCTATCGGCTCCCAGCGGGAGTTGTCAGGACCAAGGAGGAAGCTTTAAGGGTTAAAGTCCAAGTTTGCCGTACAAATAGGATCAGGTGTAATCGTGGTCAATATCCAGGCAGAAGTACAAAAAGCAGGCATATAAGAAGCAAGTTCGAGGTACAAGCAGAGTCAAAAGTCCAGGAATCTATATAACAGAAAATATCAAGCACCCAGGAATGTTAAAAACAAAACCTACAATCGGGCATTGAACTCGTGGCCTGGAAGTGTTTTTATTTAAAAATTTTGCCCCAGGCGTGTGACGTCATCACGCTGGCGCCGCTGCTACCCACGTGGTAGCTATGGGTGCCGACATTTTGGATGCCCCGTCGTCGAGGAGGAAAGTGCCGACCAGCGCTCCTGACACTGTATCTCCACGGTTTCCCTGTGTCAATAGAAGTACTTGCACATGATTCTTCAATACTGACCGGGAAGACACTATTGTGTTTGCTGCAAGTACTCCGATCTACAAGGAGCATGTTTGAACACAAACGGGGGAATGTAATAAAAGTCGCAAAGAGCAAAACAAATTGCACCAATAAGAATAAAAATCCACATCTTGCAATGTAATATTGTTCCTTAAACTGTTATTGCATTGCAAATTTTAATTGCGCATTCTTAAGAAGTGCTTGAAAGTGTAATGTTTTGTAGCAAACATACTGACTTTTTCAGTAGGAAGTTTTATTACTGCGTATTGGCGCAAACCATAAAATTAGCAAACAGTCTTCCACTGTCGTAAGTGGTCGCTAAACAGTTTCGCAAAAGCTATATTAAATGCGCACAAAGCAAAATATGTTTGTACAAAGGCATAACTTTTCGCATTGCGAATAGTTTTTCCGTTACCGACTTTTATTGTATTCTCCCCGAAATTTTTTAGGGGGTTATTTATTACAGTCAGAATGCTAAAAACTCGAACATTTTTAGTTTTTTTACTATAAAATCTGAATTTTTAGTCGAAAAAAAAACCTTGAGATTTATTATACCCCGAGGATGCAAAAAGTTCAAATCCAAAAATACTCCACCTTCAAACCTGTTGAGGTCCTGTAGAAGTCAGTGGCAGATGTCCTATTTAAAATTTGAGGATATAGTGGTCTGCGCTGGGTTTTGTACAATAATCTGAACATTTTGGGCTTTTCCGCCGATTTACAAAAAATTCAGACTTTTTTTGGGTGTCAAATCCGAAAAATTTAGATTTTTCGTGCGACAATCCATAGTTTTTTGATAAATTTTGATAAATAACGCCTTTAATGAATAGTGTCAATGTATTTAACAGATATGTCCATTTTTCAGCGACCACACTTGTGGCTGTGTTCATAAATGAATTGTCAGCACTATCATTTTTTTTAAGCAAAGAGGAACTGTCATAAAAAGCAGATAAGACAGTTTCATTTGAAAAAACTACATTTTTGGTAAAATGTATACTAATATTAAATGGGTTGAATAATAACTTTTTTTTTTACTCAGATTTGCATTACTGCAACCCCTGATAGATTGCAGATTACTGTACCTACAATTCTTTCCTCCTACAGTTTACCTTTGCTGTACTGGTGGAGAAAGGTTTAAAGGAACAATAACACCAAAAAATGAAAGTGTTTTAAAGTAATAAAAATATCATTTAGTGTTGCCCTGCACTGGTAAAACTGACCAGTTTGCTTCAGAAACACTACTATAGTTCATATAAACCAGCTGCTGAGTAGCAATGGCGGAAATTAAAAAAAGGCTATATGGCACAGGTTAAATAGTGGATAACAGATAACACCATTATGTTCTATAGAACTTCTGCTATCTGCTGTGTAACCTGAGCCTTTTCTCGTTTGAATAGCTGCCCCTATTGCTACACAGCAGCTTATTTATATAAACAATAGTAGTGTTTCTGAAGCAAACACAGCAGTTTTACCAGTGCAGGTCAACACTGCATTGTATATTTATTACTTTAAAACAATTTATTTTTTTGATGTTAGATTCTTGTCCTGAGCTAGTTTTGTCACTATGCAACAAGAGGTCAGTATCTGTAATGCAGTAGCTGAGTTTTATTTAATTTCAAGTCCTATACAGCAGTGCCAATACAGAAAAGAGGAATCTGGAAAGTATGTATATTGCAAATGGTAAGAAAACCTTCCCTTTGGAAAATAGCACACTGCAACTAAGTAGAATGTTAATCCCCTTACAGCGGAGCCATGTGCTTCGAGTATAAAACATGTGTGGGGATCCATTTGAATTAATCACTACCAACTGTGAAAACAATGTAGAATTGCTAAAATTACAAACCTTCTTGTTACTAGTTTGACACAAGGGTGCATATACAAACACATATGAATAGACATAAACACATATGCAACATGTTAGCACCTCTGGTAAAGTTCTCCCAAAAATAAAATGCAACAGGACAGACATACCAAACAAGAAAACCTCAGTTAACAGAGAACAGTATTCAAAACAGCATACATAAGACAAGACCGATGGGATGTATTAGTAAAGTAACTTTTTTCATATTTTACCACCAGTAATAAATGTCTAGTTCTCAGAAAAATGTCATGTATTTACAATATTTTCCTGGGTTGAAAAAATGTGAAAATATATTACTGAGTTGCAAGACTTTTCCATAGACTTTACATGGTTTTCAGCTGCCCAATGCTGGATACAATTTTATGGAGGAAGTAGGAAAATACTTTGGTAAATGAGCCATATTTTCTCTACTGTGAAAAAGTAATGAAAAGTTTTAGATTGTTGTGACAATTTTCAGAGTGTTGGAACAATAACCTACCATTGCACACTTTCTAGTCCCACTTAGTTAGGTCACACTCAATTTGAGAATTTGGAACAGCCCTGATTCGAATGAATTCATCTAAGAAGCAAATAATGTTCATAGTACCTTGTTAACTGAGCTAACATAAATCTATGTTAATGGCATAACAATCCTATTTATTTTGTTAGTAGTAAGATTTTTAGTAGTTTCAAGTAATGGTGCTCCACGGTGGTCTTACAAAGTTGCGCCTGGCCCCCCCTTCAAAAACATTTCAGAGGGGCCCGGCACACTGCATCTCCAGTCCACACTCCCTCCCCTGTCCACTCGTGCCCCCCACTCCCTCAGCTTGCATATAATTCATTTCAATAGGTGCATTTCCCAGATTTTACATTGTTTTCCAAAAACATTTTGTCCTGATGTTCAAGAAAATTGATGTGATTGTTATTATTAGTCAAATAAAGATGTTTAACATACGAAACAGATGTATGTTTTGCCATGGTTCCGTCTGTCAATCAATTCCAATTAATCTGCCCCTCATATAGTCCTGCACCAATCACTAATTGCTCTAGGGTATACATGTGACTGGCAGAGAGGCACATGCCCCCCATAATGTAAAATTAATGCTGCAATGCTTAACTATTGTTATTAAAGCAGTACATATTGTATTTCAAAGTAAAACTGACCTCTGTGTTTATATCTTTTCAGTACTTGATGAAAATTTGCTTTAACGATTTCCCTGATTTTACATTTTCCCCCATTTTACATATTTTTTTCCTGACCCTTGAAAAACTTAAAATGTAGTTACGCCAGTGGTGTTCCAGATCACAGAAGCATCAATTATAGAGAAAACTTGTGTCCCAAGCATGCCCAATAATAGATACCAAAACCTTGCAGTTATTCCAGCAGAAACACGGTTATAGTAATGTAAATGGTATATAGTGCGGCATATATAAGTAGCGTTACACAAATAAAGTAGAAATATACATACATACAAATGAATCCAAAAACATACATACAGCAGTGATACCCAACACATATATTTGCATTTCCCACTTCTACACACTCATTTATTAGCACAACAGCAGCAGCAATGAAACGACTAGCAACATAATGTGAAGGCAACTGCAGCATATTTATATCAGTCATATAACAACATTCAGCGGTCATTAAATAGTGCTGACAGTGGTTAGCAATCAAATTGAAAAATATACTCAGGAGGCAATTTTAGAAAGGAAGAAGGAAGCCTGTATCCTCTATAGTCCTGCTGCCCAAATGATGGACTTTTGTTGCCTTTCCAAAAATCCAGGTATGCTTCAAGAAATTAAAGATTACCGCCAATATGATTGCATGCTCACTAAAGAAAGGGTTCCTGTTTCAATCTCTGTCAATACAGCATTAAAAATAACATATTATGGTATACTCTGGAGATTCGCCTTAGCTGTAAAACTATAAAGCACAATTTCACTATAGTTCCAGCAGTGTACGCCAAACATTATGATAAGTAAAAGTTATAAGGCTTTCTTTAAAAGACACATTCCAAGTAAAACTAGATTCTGTGAGCAATATTTACATTTTTATAGAAACTGATCCCCAGGTTACCTACTAAGAATAAGAAACAGATTTGAGTTGCTGTTGCTAATTTCACAGGGATATCACCTTTTGTTCTTTCAAAATACAATGGATATGGTCTCCTTGTGCAGTTAATGTCATAGTCCATGTACAGTGGAATGTACATGTAAGTCTATGCCAAACCTCAAAGAAAAAATGTGATTAACGGCTTGAGCAATGCAGGATTTCAAAAATATAACACAACAGATGAGTGGCCTGTATTTTATTCTGGCATTTGATGCTCATGTGATTGTTACATCATTGGTTTCATGATTTCCTAAAAAGTGATGGGATAACTTTTCTATCTGTACAGAGTAGCCTATATAATTTTGAGATAAGATAGGAATTTTTTAATGGGAAAGTGTTATACTTCATGTTTGAAGTGTTCTGATCCTCAGTTAGGGGCAGTAAGTTATTATTGTTGGGTTCAAAGGTAACAGAAATATTTATATGCGAGTTGACCAAAACCCTCTGTAACCCACAGGTTTACCATCAGTTGGGTGGGTTCACGTTAAAATTTTGCCAACTATTGCAGGTTAGGGATGGGTACATGTCAGACTGAGAGAGTACACTCCTCTTCTCCTGAAGATTCCTGCTCTTTTAACCAGAGGTATGCACAGAAGTTGTGTAACAGAGCGAGAAGACATGAGTACGCTTTGGTCCTACATTGGCAAAATTTTGAGGGTTAGGGTTGGGTACGGGTTAAGGTTGTGCCAGTTAGGGCTGGGTGCAGGTTGAGTTTGTGGGTTGAGGATGGGGCATCACATCCTTGGCTTTTCATAACAGCTTTAATTAAGGGGTAATATGTTAAGCCTTTGACTACAGGTCCTTGGTTATGAAAATCTCAGGTCAATATTGTTTTAATCTTATGAAACTTTAGTTTTTAACTTTAATCCAGTTTGGATGCAGGTGCGCTTGCTTACCTTGTTTATTGGATATGGTGTTAACCCTTAACTATAGGTTTGGGGTGATGCTCTCAGATCACCAACTTGAACCAGTGAGTGTGTTTTACTTTCCTGCCTATTACAAAAGCAGTTCACGTGCTGAGCAGGACCTGGGGTCTGTGCCTATACCTGGGTCACTGGTCAGAATAAGTGAGTTTATAAATACAAATTACAAACATATATATTTATTGGTTCAGGGTTTTTTTCTTGCTGGTTCCAAATCACCAAAACATCCATGTGAATATGAAAACGTTTACAAAATCCCACGTTGACTAATTAACGATTTTACATTTGTGAAAAAGATGTTAATTGAAGTTTTTTTTTAATCCAACAAGTTTCTCATTTTTGAATTTCCACTGTTCATACTTGGTGGATTTCCATTTCTAATTGCTTTGTAGTTTCTTGCAGTCTTTTTAAAGCTTTTATTAAATATGGGCTGTAAACCGAACAGAATGAAACCCATGGTTTGTGGTCACATCTGAGAAACATACAGGGTTAAGCTTTCATGCATTTTTGCAAATGTAGATGTTGGAAATACTCTGTAACATCTGCTAGAATCACATTTCCAGGACAGGTTGGTTAAACAGGAAAATATGTGCTACACAATCCTCTGTTATGGCTCTAATGTGGGCAGAAAATTAAAAACAATAGCTATCAAATTCCTCTGTGATTGTAACATGAGGATTAAACAGGGTTAAAGCACTACAGGGTTATTGTGTTGGTTTTACCATTCCCAAGACCCTGCAGAGATGTTGAGTTTTTCCAGCATAGCGTATACATCCATTTAAATAAGATCACTGAAAGAAAACCATCTTGGCTGCTCCAGATATAATGATGGCTGTCATGTGCTGGGCAATTACAGGAGACGAGACAAGGCAGATCTCTCCATTCATGTGTTCTACAACTGATAAGATTCCAAGTATATTTTCAAACAATAGCAAGAGAATGTAATGTCTTACAACAGAGACATCCCAGCTGTGCATAATGATTCAGTGACAGAGGGATCTGAGTTTGGGGAGTTGTACATTGAAGACCTTAAGCATAAAAAAAACTTGTGTTTTCTATAAAGAAGAATTGCCAGTGCACACATACAGAGGTTTGTTTAATATTAAACAAAGATATGGGATAGGATCTTGAAAATGATGGTTATTTAGGGTAAGAGTTATTGGTTTCCATAGTAAAACAAAAAGCCAATTCTAAATTAATCCTGAAACCACTGAAGTAAAAGAAGCACTTTGGGTGAAACGTATTTCATTCTGATGATGGGATAACCTTACTCAAATGAAATTATCTTGAATATTCCTGTGGGTACAGAATGGGTACACCAAAGGTCAGACTTGGCCATTATACTTTAAGCAGATGATAAAAACATGAATTTATTTTGCTTGTTCAGAAGACACTAAATTAGAAATAGCTCACAATTTATTTTCTTAAAGGTAACACCTCCTGATAATAAGTCACAACACCTCTAATTTGGTCCCCTGTTTGTATCTTTTTGCATCCGCATTTCTTGCATAGTCTTGCAAGTCTTGTCTTATTGAGCTTTTCCATCTTTCCCACTGTTGCTTTTCATCAGAAAGTGTTCTCTGTTCCCAAAGAAGTTGAATTCCATTCTTTTATATGGACTGTCAGCTTGTAAGGCGGTGAAGAATTCTATGGGGCAAATTCACTAAGCAGCGAAAAATGCGCTAGCGACACCTTCGCCGCACTTCGCCAGGGCGCCGCTAATTCACTAAAATCCGAAGTTGCACTCAGGGAGGCGAACGGTAGCGAATTTGCGCAAACGTTAATTCGTCAAGCAAAGCGAAGTTACGCTAGTGATGCCTAATTAGCATACGGCGCCAAGTTAAAGTTGAATGGACGTATATGTAGCAGCAAATACATTACACTACACAAGCCTGGGAAAGCTTCATAAAATAAAATAGAGGTGTTATTTTGCCCTACACATGAGCCCACTGTATAGTTTAGGTGCCATATGTAAGGAAATGTAGGGGGGATGGAGGGTACCCCCAAAAAAATTTACGATCTTTTTCAGCCTATCACCCTTAAAAAAGGAAAAGACGCTCTTTTGGGACTTAGAAAAAATTTAAACTATTTTTGAAGCAATCCCTATCTACTCTATTGCACTTCGCCTGGTCTGAGGTGGCGAAGGCAAGTCTGGCGCAAGAGGTAATGTTCAGTAAAAAAACGTTACTGAATTTACGCCAGCGCACGTTAGTGAATTGGCAAAGTTACGAAATGATGTCACGCTGGCGAATTTGCACCAGCGTTAGTCACTTCGCCCTTTAGTGAATCTGCCCCTATGTTCTGCTTATTTATTCTTAGATTTATTGAAAAAGAACACAGGTATATTAGGAAGGAGAACAATATATAAAGGGCTTTAGTCCCCCATGTTGTACTCTGCACAATGTGTTCTGCTTTTGTGGAATACAGACCCGAGGGTAACCCCTTAAACTGAGTGATGCCTGTGCTAGGCAAGGTGGACAGAGGCATTTAGGCCACCCCCCCCCCCACAACATACTTATCGCCTAACTTGCAAGTCATTTAGAAGCACAAGGTAGGGAGAAGCAGTAAGTGTCCTTGCCTCCTGCCCTAAGAAAGGCAGTAAGGACAGAGCTTAGGCACACCCAAAGTCATATTTACATACAGGCACCCAAGCAAAAAACAATCAGCATGACCTATAGATAACTTTTAATGTACATTCATATTTTAAAAAGTAGTTTTTTAAGTGTCAGTATCACTTTAAGTGACATCACATGCAAGTGGAAGTGACGTCACTCACACCAGTGCAAATGCAAGGAGAGGATTAAAACTACTTGAAGTCTTCAACCAATCAACCAATCAACTGTGGAGGCTTTTATAGACTTTGCCTCTGTTACAACCCATCTCCATTTAATTCCTGTTACTCTGCTATTTTCTTCCCTTGTGTATGATGCTGCTAGTCTCCTGACTACACTGCTGTCTCACCCCTTAGTATCATGTCTCCCTCAATGTGTACGAACTGGCCTATCTGACCATTATGAGAGTCCTGGTGTTCTCAGCGATGCTGCTCACTCACAGTCTCTCTGCACTGTTGTGAGTTATAGTTCTGCATCCAGCAAGGGTGATTCTGAATGTTTTTTTGAGACCCCTAGTAACTTGCGAGCCGTCTGAGGTGAGTGTCTCAACTTGCCTCATTGGTGCTGTCCTCCTGGCATCCAGCTGTACTCACAAGCAAGGAGCTGGGGTGGCTAATACAATTACTAGCACTTTTGAGAGTCATATTTTGCATCCAGCTATATTCACAGGCAAGGAACTGGGGCTTACTAATGCAATCCCTGTCAATGTTGTGAGTTGTAGTTTTGCATCCAGCTATATTTGCAAGCAAGGGACTGGGGCTAGTTAATATAGTTCCTGGCAGTTTTGTAGCAATATAGTTCTAATACGCACTTTGAGCCTCTAGGGTCCCACATTCTGTACTGTATGACAGTCTCAGCCACATGGATTCAGCTTTTATGTCTTAAACCCTAACATATACAAGTACTTAATGAACTAGCACTTACATTCCAGGGAATAATGATCTCTATTGTAAGGGCCAGATTTATACATAGGTTGTCCCTATGCTGGGACCACTTGTTGCCCCCATTTTCCATTTCTGTCTTGCCCTTTATATGCATGCACAAAGTCTTATCTCATTGGGTCCAGAGCATAGGCATTGATGCACAGGATTTGAAGAGCTATGTCCACATATCCCCAGTGCTTCTGAATCCATTGCGATGTGGCTGGGTGAAATGCCTCCCTAAAACTCTGCTGCCGTAGACGCTGGCCTTTGTGGCCTTTATATAAATCTGGGCCTATCTATTTTGTTAATTTTAAAGTAATACCACCACTTTTCTACATCATTACACTTCTAAAAAAAAATCTTTGATAAACTTGTTTAAGTTTACACTTTTAACAATTCACCATTTATTGTAAATATTGATAAATCTGCCCCTTGGTGTCAAAGTACCATGCATATTCATTTTTATTCTCTGAAATGTGCAGCCCTCACTGCAAAGCACAATAGATATTATTAAGCACAGTGTGATATTTACTTTATTATGGGGTCAAGAAAAATGTGTTAATCTCATGCTAGACATTAAGCGCTCTGCTGAAAATCTTTCATTTGTTCAACATAATAAAGTTTTTCATCATCATCATGATTCACTGTTCTTCTCCCAGATGTCTCCAAGCTCAGTTTATAAAATCCTCATGCAACTATGTTGGATAATAATTTGTGTGAACTACTTTACAGCCCAATTATAAACATATGGTATTCTGCCATACGGTGACCAATGAAATAATTTGAATGCCTTTGATGAAGGTGAACTATGACTCGTTGTCTTGAAGGGTGTGCAGACGAATGATCACTAGGGATTGCATTTCTCCAAATCCCCATGATGCCTGTGGCCTAATAAATGTCTGCTTTATGTTATCAGTAAGAATGTAATCAAAGGCTACTGATATAATGAAAATGCAAGGGGCTCCTAATCATATAATTTGTGTTCCCATCACAAAAAGCAATGTGTATCGACATAATGGGCTATCTTTACTAGTGTGTGAATTCTCAAGCAAATTATTTTTTGTATTTTCTTGACATTCAAATCAGCCATGTTACAGTTTCCATCCATCTTGGCAAATTAAACCTAACCTCAAATATAATAGATGGCCTCCAGATTTAGGACACACTCTTTTTTCCCTCTCAGATTGCTCTCAGATTGTGAGATTTGTTGGTCACATTTTCTAGAGATTATGGGGCAAATTTACTAAAGGGCAAAGTGGGTAATGCTGGCGAAAATTCGCAAGCGTTACATCACTTTGCCACTTCGCCGATTTACTAACGGGCTCTGGCAGAAATTCGCTAGTGATATAGATAGACTCTGACGCAACTTCGCACTCTAACACCAGGCGAATTTTCTCACTGGCGAATGTACGTAACTACGCTAATTCACTAAGATTGGGATTTTCCTGAACGTTACCTCTTGCGCCAGACTTGCCTTCGCCACCTTAGACCAGGCGAAGTGCAATAGAGTAGATATGAGTTCCTCAAAAAAAGTTGACATTTTTTCTAAGTCCTAAAAAAACCCTGGTGTCTTTTCCTTTTTACAGTGTGATAGGCTGAAAAAGAGCAAACATTTTTTTTGGGGTACCCTCCTTCCCGCCTACATTTGATAACATATGGCACCTAAACTATACTGTGGGCACATGTATAGGGCATTATAAGAACACATCGCCACACTTCGCCAGGCATAAATTCACCTGGACAACGATAATTCACGAAGATCCGAAGTTGCGCACAGGGTACCGAACGCTTGCGAAGATGCCTCTAACGAAAACTTGATCAGCAGTTCGAAGTTATGCTAGCGTTCGCAAATTTGCATACGGCTTGCAGTTAAAGTACAATGGCCGTATATGCTGCAGCAAATACATTACACTACACAAGGCCAGGGAACCTTAATAAAATTATATAGAGTTCTTATAATGCCCTATACATGTGCCCACAGTATAGTTTAGGTGCCATATGTTATCAAATGTAGGGGGGAGTGCCGTTAGAGTGCGCCAGAGTCTATCTCCTTCACTAGCGAATTTACGAGTGCGCCCGTTAGTAAATCAGCGAAGTGGCAAAATGACGTAACACTGGCAAATTTTCGCCAGCGTTAGCCACTTCGCCCTTTAGTAAATTTGCCCCTATAGCTCTTGAAAGCATAGTTGAGCAGTAGTTGAACAGGCTTTCTTCTTGAAACGGAAGCCATAGATCCTTGACAATCAAATAATAGGAAATGCAGCACAGTATCTCCTCCTATTCGTCATGGGTTTCCTCCAAGTTACTGTGATGGTTTGCAAGTGCTCGACCAAGGTGATCCTTCACATTTGCACATTTTAAGCCTAAAGCTAGAGTGTGATGGCTGCATGGGACTTCCCTACTTTTTCTATCACCTTAGTCCTTTTGAGCCTCTGAAGTAGATTTACATGAAATATTTGCCCTGATGCTTCTGTAACTATCTGTCATTATGACAGCTAGGCAAAATCTGTAGCCAATATGTGTGATGAAAAGCTCAGCCATAATAATCAAGACAGATTCGTTATTAAACTTGGTCCAGACGTCCAAGATAATATCTGATTTCGGTGTCATAGTAGTCATGCATATTTTTTTAAAAATGCCCCAAAAATAACATAAGTGCTATCAGAATGTAATTGATAATATCAGCAACCAACATTTTCTATCATTGAAGAAAGGTTATAACGGATGGATTTTGAAACAATAAGTCCAGTGTCATTCTCAGAGTCTAAAGGGAGTAGAGGCTTGTTCAACGTGAGAGTAGAGCTCCCAATGTGAGCGGCCATGTCGGTCAGAGCACCTGCGCATAACGCATTTTTGACGTCACGGAAATGCAAATTATGAGCAGGTTTTGGTACTCTCTCATTGTGCCCATGCGTGTGCCCCAACATGACTGTTCAAACCGGGAGCTCCCGGTGTGGGTGGTCTAGCACTGTGGGGGGACATTTTTTTTTTTTTTTTAAACTACTTTTAACCCCAACAGTAGTGCGGGCTCTATTATCCCGCACCTTTGGTTGAGGAAAATATATTTTGCCAACAGGTGCCCTTTAAGCAAATGCTGCTTTCATTAGCAATTACATTTACAAATAACTTTTAAAGCACTAACAATTTTTCATATATTCATATTGGAAAGTTGCTTAATTGTGTTTTCTTTATTAAGCAAAACATTTTTTTTTTGGTTGACATGTTCTTTAATTTAGAACAACTTATCGCAGCTTATCAAATGAATAAACTATGCAATAACTTTTTCTCACTGAATTGAATCTGGCCCAATATGTGAAAGCAGGATTGTGTGTTTAGCAATAGACATCTAACGGCAGCAACTTGTATATCATTTTTCACATAAGAAAGAAAATTTCCTAATTGATTTAAATGTTCAGTCACTGATTAAATCTAGTTTGATATAAATTCATCCTTGATGGAGTTGGATTTAGTCAGCAATCACCAAACTTTTCAGACTCAAAAAACATGGTGCACAATGTTCAGTTCCACTCCATACAACAAGGCAAGTATCAGCATGGCACCATCCACAATTTACATTTTAAAAAGCCTTGAATTACTTCACATGGCTTTTAGATCTCTGACATGCAACGTTTCAGGCCCCAATATCGGCATTTGTTCAAGCTTGAAAAAAGACAGATATTAGGGCCTGAAACTTTTAATGTTCTCTATGTTTGTAGTGAGAGTCAGATACTGTAGCTTTAGATTTGCATTAAAGGGATACTGTCATTGGAAAAATAATTTTTCTCAAAATGAATCAGTGAATAGTGCTACTCCAGCAGAATTCTGCACTGAAATCCATTTCTCAAAAGAGCAAACAGATTTTTTTATATTCAATTTTGAAATCTGACATGGGGCTAGACATTTTGTCAATTTCCTAGCTGCCCCTGGTCATGTGACTTGTGCCTGCACTTCAGGAGAGAAATGCTTTCTGGCAGGCTGCGGTTTTTCCTTCTCAATGTAACTGAATGTGTCTCAGTGGGACATGGGTTTTTACTGAGTACTTGAGTGCTGTTCTTAGATCTACCAGGCAGCTGTTATCTTGTGTTAGGGAGCTGCTATCTGGTTACCTTCCCATTGTTCTTTTGTTTGGCTGCTGGGGGGAAAAGGGAGGGGGGTGATATCACTCCAACTTGCAGTACAGCAGTAAAGCGTGATTGAAGTTTATCAGAGCACAAGTCACATGACCAGGGGCAGCTGGGAAATTGACAAAATGTCTAGCCCCATGTCAGATTTCAAAATTGAATATAAAAAAATCTGTTTGCTCTTTTGAGAAAGGATGGATGTTTTTAAAACTGACACCTTGTTTGTTGAATGGTGTGTGAAAGACGATTTGCCAAATATGGTTTAAATCACTGTACAGCCCTTTGATTTTAAAACAGTAAAACTGTGAAGCAGCAATTTTTGTGTAACCTTTATGGCAGAAATAGATACAATTTAACATTTTAGCTCGTATCTCCAAAAATTTGTTGGCATTGTGGTTTATTGGGAATTGCTCCATGGCCAAATGTATGACATATATACAGTATATCAAACTATACAAAAGCGCTAATTGGCTCATTTATGATAGAATATTGGATCCTAACACTGCATTTGGCTGCAATAAACTGCTGTCATGGTTCTTGGACAAAACAAAACTGCAAGAATCTAGAATATTGACCATTTTGGGCAAATGGAATGCAGTAACAGCTGGTCTTGATTGCCTAATAATAGTGTGGTTTTTCTAGAACTGCTTGGATTATCCCATGAGGCCTGTTATCATTATTTCCACTAAAGTTCGGAACACATATCTTAGAGTTACAACTGTGTAAGGGTGTTGTGTATAACTTGTTAAGTGCACATAAAATGCTACATGTATTTTAAATGTTGCTCTTCTACCTGTAAAGGATATCATATACCTGAAAGTGAGCCATTATATCACATGAACCACATAATTCTGATATATTATATTTCTATGTAAATGCTCTTATGATAACCACACTGGGTACAATTCCCTGAGTAAAAGCCAAAGAGGCCTTGAACTGGCCCAGACTAAGACTAAGAAGCTACTCTACATAAACCAGCCTATTCTTGATCAAGGAGGTAAGGAAAGAAGCATAGTTATTTTTAGGATTAAAAAACTCTGAGGGGCACTAGAGTCCACTCAACACAGATTTGTCTGTTTTTATCAGAAGCTGCATAAAATAAGATCTAATAATTACTTGGCTCAACTTGAAACCTTACTAGAACAAATATTCCAAATTTCCCCAGTGTCTCATGGATGGAAAATGTTTTTTTTCCTAGACCAGCCTATTACTCTCCAACAAATAAAAAGATTCTATTACATCTCTTCCCCAGGGTAAAACTCTTGGCTCAGATGACTTCCCTGTTGCATGGTACATATTGCAAAAAAGCACTTATCGCATACCTTGGAGTAGGGTAACTTATCTTTGGAGGAAATTGGCGGAGATACAGCCTCTCCTACACATCCCGCAGGGTAGACAATCAGAAGAATGGAAACAGGACTGCAACCAGTGGAGGAGTGGCAGGAGTGCCAGGGAAAATCCAGAACATCAAGGCAAACTCAACAAGCAACAGCAAGGTCAATCAGGCAGAGGTTCGGTCCAGGCAGGTTCATCAACATAAGAACCAGACAGACAGAGGTCAAAAACACTTGTCAGCAGAAAATACAAGGCTCATGTCTACATAGAAAGCGATGATCACTTTGCAAAAGTGCTGAAGTCTGTGGCTACCTGAGCCTTCTCTGGATTTTGCCTGACAGCACTTACTTCAACCTCTCTATAAAATTCTGACTGATTCTATTGATACAGGCACACTAACCCCATGCTTCTACTAAACTGTAATTGTTCTCGTACATAAGAAAGTTAAGTAAAATAGATTTAATAATTTACACCAAGCAGGCTTTGTCCATAATAAATCTACCTCTATTAAAGGGGTGTTCACCTTTAAAATACCTTTTAGTATGATGTATCATTCTATGAGAGCAACACTTGACATTCTGGAGCAAATTGACAAGATCTCAGGCCTCGTAATCAACAAAAGCAAATTAGTAATATTCACTATAGACCCTTTGTACAACCCACCAGTTGGTTGGGGGGGGTCTACAATAGGTGACCACATTTATTTAATTCCCCAAGCTATTGCACAGAATTGATAACAACCAAAACAGAACAGCAACCCTAGTACTTACCAATATGCCAATAACATTATGGGTGAATCTATACAAAATCATTTACATATCCAAATTTTTATTTTTATTTTTAGGTTTTATAGCTTCCCACCTGGATAATCCAAAAAAAGTTTTTCCAAAGTCAACTCAACACTTTGGGCCAACAAAGTCTCAAGACTGCCTTAGAAGACTTCAATGGCCTTTCTCTGGATTGGTATATTAATCTTTATAACTGAACGTATAAATCTTGTACAGGTATGGAAATATTATCCAGAATGCTGGGGACCTGAGGTTTTCCGGATAATGGATCTTTCCATAATTTGGATCTTCATACCTTGTCTACTAGAAAATCATGTAAACATTAAAAAACCCAAAATGCTGGTTTTGCTACCAATAAAGATTAATTATATCTTAGTTTGGATCAAGTACAAGCTACTGTTTTATTATTACAGAGAAAAAGGAAATATTTTTTTAAAATTTTGATTTTATTATAATGGAGTTTATGGGAGAGGGACATTCCATAATTCTGAACTTTCTGAATAAAGTGTTTCCTGATAACAGATCCAATATCTGTATATCAATTGGTAGATCAAAATAATAGTACATGCACAGAAAGCAGGAAAAGAGCACTAGCACATTTATGATATTTCTTTCCCTCTTGTCAGTGTACAGCAGTGATCCCCAACCAGTAGCTTGCGAGCAACATGTTGCTCTCCAACCCCTTGGATGTTGCTCCCAGTGGCCTCAAAGCAGGTGTGTATTTTTGAATTCCTGGCATGGAGGCTAGTTTTATTGCATTAATACCAAGGGGCAAATTCACTAAGCCGCGAAGCGTTAATTCGCTAGCGTTTGGCATTTTCGCTACTGCGCAAATTCACTAACGAACGTTGGCATAGTTTCGCTAGTGTTACTTCGCAACCTTACGCCAGGCTAAGTTTCGCTAGCGACGAAACTACGCAAATTCACTAACTTGCGCAGTGTACTGAACGCTACCTTTTACGCTAGACTTCCTTCGCCACCTCAGACCTGGCGAAGCGCAATAGAGTAGATAGGGATTGTTTAAAAAAAAGTCAATTTTTTTTCTAAGTCCCAAAAAACGCTGGCGTGTTTTCTACATGATGGCTGATAGGCTGAAAAAGATGGAAAAATTTTTGGGGCTCCCCTTCCTCCCCCCTACATTTCCTGACTCATGGCAACTTACCTAGACAGTGGGCACATGTGTAGGGCAAAATAAAAATTTTATTTGCTGGTTTTCTAGGCATTTGTAGTGCAGATACGTGTTCCTCCATTGAAATTTGAATTTCGAGCCGTATGCAAATTAGCCTTCGCTAGCGTAACTTCGCTTTATATAGCGAATCAACGCTAGCGCAACTCCGCAACCTTACGCTACCCCTGTGCACAACTTCGGATTTTAGTGAATTTGCGGAGCCCTGGCGAAACTACGCCTGGCGAAGTGCGCCGAAGTGCGCCGAAGTTGCGCCTGGCGCAACTTCGCATCTTAGTGAATTTGCCCCCAAGTGTACTGCCAAATAGAGCCTCAATGTAGGTTGACAATCTACATAGTGGCTACTAAATGGCCAGTCATAGCACTTATTTGGCACCCCAGGAACATTTTTCATCCTAGTGTTGCTCCCCAACTCCTTTTACTTCTGAAGTTGCTCACAGGTTGTAAAGTTTGGGGATCACTGGTATAAAGTATAATTTGCAGATTGGTTGAGTTTGTGTAAGTATTGACTTGAATACTTTGGGCTTCAATTTTATGTGAGTGATGTGAGTGTTAGGTTAGAGACAACAGTGAATTTCTTTCCTCTCTCTATGAGGGGTTACTGAATTTCTACTCTTTCAGTCTCTTTCTTGCAAGCAAACTCACAAAACACATAAAAACCATCCAGTTATTCATATGCTTTTTAAAAGTATTGGCACTTCTTAATTTAATTTAAATTGTATTGTAATTGTAAAATGGTTAATTTGATTTAAATTGGTTTCATTTGAGCATTTCTTAGTTTAATCCCTTAAGAAGAGGAAGCATAGTTGCAACTTCAATGGAGTTATAGCCAATTTATGTCATGCAGACACATTTTGCATGGGCTGTTTGCATGCTGCTAGCTAAGTACATTTTTCAGCCAGAAACTAGAGACGATAAGATCTCGGTGCCAACAATCTATTTTGAGAGGACAATGTATGCTAAAAAATTGTGTTTGATTTACAGTATAAGGCACTCAATGCCAGTAGATTGTATTAGCTAGAATTGGCTAGAAGTGCCAAACTTATTTTAAATGTTTTCGGGTGCTCAGAACTCATCAATTTAGGGCAGACACTTGTGAAGATTCGGGGAGGTTTAGTCGCCCGGCGACAAATCGGTTCTTTTTCGTGCGACTAATTTCCCCGAAAAGCCTTCTCGTCAGCTAGAATCTAGCACAAAGAGCACTTTGTTTTCCGAAGGTGTCTGAAGTTTTCTCGTGAGGCAACTTCAGGCGACTTTGGAAAACGAAGCTGGCGGCAAGGCTTTTCGGGGAGATTAGACACCCCAAGAAGAGGTGATTCTTCGCATGTGTCTCTGCCCTTAAAGCTCTTAGTTCACAAAGCTGAAGATGTCAAGCTCAGGGCGCCATTAGAAATCACGGGGCCCCATACAATAAAATTTTCTGGGCCCAGCCCCCAAGCCCCACCCCAAATCCCGCCCACACCACACTTACGGGGAAATTTACTAAAGGGCGAAGTGACTAACGCTGGCGAAAATTCGACAGAGTGACATCATTTCGGAACTTCGCCAATTTACTAACGGGCGCTGTCGGTACTTCGCACCCTGACGCCACGCGAAGTTGCGTTCGTGCGTACGAACGTAACTATGCTAATTCACTAATATTGAGATTTGACTGAACGTAACGTGTCAGACTTGCCTTCACCAGCTCAGACCAGGCGAAGTGCAAAAGAGTAGATAGGACTTGGTCAAAAAATAGTTTAAATTTTTTCTAAGTCCCAAAAAATGCTGGCGTCTTTTACTTTTTACAGGGTGATAGGCTGAAAAAGATCATAATTTTTTTTGGGGTACCCTCCTTCCCCCCCCCTACATTTCCTAAAATATGGCAACTAAACTATACAGTGGGCACATATATAGGGCAATATAACAACTCTATTTTATTTTATGAAGGTTCCCTGGTCTTGTGTAGTGTAATGTAGTTGCTGCAACATATACGTCCATTGTACTTTATCTTCATACCGTATGCTAATTAGGCATCGCTAGCGTAACTTGGAACTGCTTATTGTATTATCGCTAGCACAACTTCACAAGCGTTCGGTACCCTGGACGCAACTTCAGATTTTCGTGAATTAGCGTTGTCCTGCCGCATTTACGCCTGGCGAAGTGTTGCGATGTTAGCAAAGCCGTCGCTGGCACAATTTCGGGAGTAAGTAAATTTGCCCTTTAGAAGACCACACAGACATCACACAGCGGTAAAAACGGTAAACCTCCACCACACACGCAAGTTATAAAAAGCCATTGATGGTGAGGGACCCCCTATAAGTTGAAAAAAACTTTGGAGCCAAGGCCATAAAAGTTTTTAAAAAAAACATTGGTGGTTAGGGCTCCCCTACAAGTTAAAAAAAATAATTGGTAACTTTTGTAGCCTCAGGTCTTTTCTCGGCTTTGGGACTTCAACTTCGGCTTCTTTCGTGGCTTCGGGTCTTTTCACGGCTTTTGGACTTCTGCTCTTCAGTACTTCGGCTCTTCGGGACTTCAACAGGTGCCGAAGCTACTCTTCTAAATTTCTTCTAAATATAAACATTTCCCCACAATTCAACTCAAACTTACTAGAAAGCATATTCATGCAACTGGTTGCAAACGAGTCCTAATGGTTTTAGATGAATGGGGGGTCAAAATGTCATTCATGGTTCTCTACATAGAATGAGAACCTTCTGTAATATAAAATAGGCTACTTTCTGCCAATAAATAGTTTATTTGTAGGTAATTGTAGGTAATGGATGAATAGATTCCAACTATAAATAAATAATAACACATGGCATACATATCTCAGGATAGATTACATGCTATATAATGGATAACCAGGGTGTTTAGAAGTGAGATGGAGATGTTTTACAGCGACCGTTGTTTTCTTGTTATATAGCTTCACTTAAGTGTTATTGTTGTCTATATCACTCTTCCAGACACAGTGGGAAATAAACTTATGTATAATAAATGTAGTTAATGCTACAAAACACAATTGTGACAATAAAGATATCTTTCCCAGATCTGAATTAAAGCACACTCTGCAACTTGCACATAATTTACCCATGCATGTGCTAACTTGCACTCCCATTTGTATATAGCACATAAATAGTATGCACATTACACAGGCATCTATGTGATTGCTAATTTGGTCATTATTATCATGGTGTTGAAAACAATGTTTGCTTGTGATTCATTTGGCCATGTCAGCTGTGTGTACATGGTGCCACACACAAATGGAGCTGTTAATAACAGGGCACAATTTCACGCTTTGCACTGCACGTTGTGTTAGTAAGTGGGTCCTATAGAAAAGTTTTTCCTTGCTAGTAACTGCCAGGCTTGCTTAATCACAACAAAGTCAATGATCTATTAGCTCACAACTACTGCTGTTGCTAGGAGTGTTATTGCAATATGTTTTATTAAACAATTTGCATAATTTCAGCTATTTTTAATATTTTTTTATTATAATTTTAATTATATGACATTTTATAGAGCTTAAAAGATTGTACCTGTTCTTCCATTCTCACTTAAATATATCAGTTATGCTAAAAAGTAAATGTTTTTGTATTTAAATAAACAAACAAAAATGCTTGCTGTAAATGTTTTGTAATGTTAGAGATAACATTTTTTTCATTGTTTTTTTTACAGTAGACAAGAGTTCATTTAAGCAAAGCAAGCTGTATCTCTTCAACATATTTCAGGCTTGTTTGTAGACTGTCGCTAACAACAAAAAGGATGAAAAAGATATGGCTCTGAGATCATGAAGGAGTTGTAGATCACCTCCCACAGACTCTAAATACTCTGCTAACTGTGCTGCAACTCTCTCTCTCCATTAGAGCTGGAGAATAGTGCTATGTATGTCAGGAAAAACTCAACCTGCCCCCCTCCCTAACTCACAAAACCTGACTCTAACTCGCAAAATTTTGTCATGGTATACCATCCAACTGTCCCATTTTCTGCAGGACAGTCCCGACTTTGACAGATTAGCCTGTAGTCCTGGGTTTCTTACTGAAATGTCCAGACTTTCTCTTTGATCTCCTGCACTGACTCAAGAAAAAGATACAACGTTTCTGAAACTCAATTAAAATAAGAGGCTTTTTGGCAGAGAGCCCAGAACAGCCAGTAGCTGCCCTTGGATACTTTTGTAACAATTTAAGATAAGCAAAGAACCAATTGTTACTATTTAAAATAAGCAAGTCTCTTGGGAGATCTGAGACTAGCAGCTTACAGGCCAATTTCACTTTCATTAGCAAAACTGTTATAACACATAAAACATTGCACTAAAACTTCCAGAAATGTGCTCAAACTTTCATAACCTGCCAAATTTTATAAAATGGACATGGTAATTAGGGGGTGTGGCCATACATTTTGGGAGGTATGCTAATGTAGGACCACACCCAATCTGTACCTGTTTTTAAGTGATCCAAATGCTACTTCTGCATGTACATCTACTTTCTTGGCAGGGAATGTTCACAAACAGAGGATGAGTATATTTCAGTCTGGCTTGCACCTAACCTGAACCTGCAATAGTTGTCCAAATTTAAACCCAAACCTGCCCGACCCACTAGTGTATATATATATATTTATATTAATATAGAAAGAGAGAATAACGAAAATTATGGAAGTTAGCCTGGACAAAAAATAACTATACATTCATTTCCAGGAGTCCATTCATTATCAATTGGATACACAATCGTGCATTGTGAGACTTATTCTTGGCCAGAGCATAGCCAACTTCTGCTGCATTTTTAAGTGGGATGAAGATACTTCAAAAAACCTTTACAAATAACTTTAAAACCAGTGGAAATGTTTAATTGGTATGTTGCACAGTTGGCTTAGACAGCACAGCAAACATATAAATACATAAAAAGACACCCACTATAGGATATCTTAACTTAAATGTACATTCAAATTATGCCATAGGATAAAGATGAAGTGCTGTACAAATATGATACTCACATAGTTACATAGTTAAATTGGTTGAAAAAAAGACAAAGTCCATCAGGTTCAACCCCTCCAAATGAAAACCCAGCATCCATACACACACACACCTCCATACCCTCACATAAATTCTATATACCCATATCTATACTAACTATAGAATTTAGTATCACAATAGCCTTTGATATTATGTCTGTCCAAGAAATCATCCAAGCCACTCATAAAGGCATTAACAGAATCAGCCATCACAACATCACCCGGCAGTGCATTCCACAACCTCACTGTCCTCACTGTAAAGAACCACCTACGTTGCTTCAAATGAAAGTTCTTTTTTTCTAGTCTGAAGGGGTGGCCTCTGGCACTGTGATCCTCTTTATGGTTAAAAAGGTCCCCTGCTATTTGTCTATAATGTCCTCTAATGTTCTAGTAAAGGGTAATCATGTCCCCTTGCAAGCACCATTTTTCTAGAGAAAACAACCCCAATCTTGACAGTCTACCCTCATAATTTAAGACTTCCCTTCCTCTAACCAATTTAGTTGCACGTCTCTGCACTCTCTCCAGCTCATTTATATCCCTCTTAAGGACTGGAGTCCAAAACTGCACTGCATACTCCAGATGAGGCCTTACCAGGGACCTATAAAGAGGCATAATTATGTTTTCATGCCTTTTTTTATGCAAGACAGAACTTTATTTGCTTTAGTAGCCACCAGAATTAGACAACTTGTTATCTACAAAGACCCCTAGATACTTCTCATTTAAGGAAGCGCCCAACACACTGTAATTAAGTGTATAACTTGCATTTATATTATTTTTGCCAAAGTGCATAACCTTGCATTTATCGACATTGAACCTCATTTTCAAGTTTGCTGCCCAGTTTTCCAACTTAGACAAATCAGTCTGCAAAGTGGCAGCATCCTGCATGGAACCTATAGTTCTGCACAATTTAGTATCATCTGCAAAAATAGAAACAGTACTTTCAATGCCCACCTCCAGGTCATTAATAAACAAGTTGAAAAGCAAGGGACCTAGTACAGAGCCCTCCGGTACTCCACTAACAACACTGGTCCAATTAGAAAATGTTCCATTTACCACCACTCGTTGTAGTCTATCTTTTAGCCAGTTCTCTATCCAGGTACAAATACTATGTTCCAGGCCAACATTCCTTAATTTAACCTTTTGTGTGGCACTGTATCAAATGCTTTAGCAAAGTAAATCACATCCACTGCCATCCCAGAATAGAGGTCCCTGCTTTCCTTCTCATAAAAAGAAATTAAGCTAGTCTATTACACATAAAGCCATGCTGGCACAAACTCATAGTATTAAGATTTTCTATGAAGTCCATTATCTTTTACTTTATTAACCCTTTGAAAAGCTTTCCTACCACTGACGTCAGACTAACTGGCCTATAGTTTTGGGGCTGAGAACGGGATCCCTTTTTAAATAGCGTCATCACATTAACAATTCGCCAGTCTCTTGGCACCATGCCAGACCTCAATGAATCCTGAAAAATTAAGTAAAGAGGTTTGGCAATCACAGAGCTAAGCTCTCTAAGTACCCTGGGATCAATACCATCTGGCCTGGACCTTTGTTTATATTAACATGTTCTAGTCTCTCTTGAATTTCCTCATGTGTGAACCATGCATCATTAGTTGTATTATTAGAATTGGGAATAATAAGAAGGAAACCTTCATTAACTGGCTCCTCATTGAAAAATGATGAAAAATATGAGTTCAGAATCTGAGCTTTTTTTTGTTCTCAACCAGCTTACCCCCTTCTGATATTAAAGGTCCCACCCCTTCCTGTTTCATTTTTTTTTACTATTAACATATTAATTCAGTAAATAAATGAGTAAGCCCCATCAACAGTATTCAGGTTTTTGTGCTGGTATGTGTTTTTGGGTGATGGCTGGATTTTCTAAATGAAGGTCTAGAATGTGTATGTATTTTATACTTATATATTTTGCAAATATAAATAACCCAAAGCTCATATACTGTAAGTGTATTGCTCATAGTAGGCTAATAGTAGATATGTCAAAATATATAAATGATGGTGACATTCAAGAACAAGTAATCTGCTTCTGAAGATTGTGGGTAGAGGGCTCAGAGGAAATATGGTATGATAGAAACATATACAAATCCTATAAATGTAACTCTTCTAAGTAACAAGAAGTAAGGAATGGATTAGGGTATATTTCCAGATGGTGGAAGGACATCCTGGAATAAATGTTGTGCTTGCTTCTTATCTGTAGAAAATATCCATGGTTCTATGTTAGTATGCCAGCTGGAGACATTTATAGCTTAATCTTTGACTGTCACCAACATGTGTAAACGGGAGTGTGCAAGGCAAGGAGGTGGAAAGTGTTCTGGGTCCATGTGTTTGGCTGTTGTGGGTGGAAAAATCGTTGGCAGCCTCTGATTAGTAAGAGATCTCTTTCATGCTAATCAGGTGTTTCAATATGTAACTTTAATTCTGGTTAATGCAATCACCATGGTTGGCTTAAGTTTAACAAAGTGGAAGGGCTGCAGTTAAGAGAGGCAGCAAATATACTTGAGCCAACTTCTTCTAAATTGTGACTGATAACTGGGCATCCATTGCTGAGCTATGAACTCTTCCAGCCAATTACATCTGCAATTTGGCCTTTTGTGAATTCCTGTCTGGGAAATGAAGCCTGATCACAAACAAGTTTATAACTGTATCAAATAGCCAACCTGCCTGAGGAGTCTGGCAGTGAACGTTCAGGTTTATTGGCAGCAGTATTTTTCCACCACTGGAATCAATTGAATGGTGTATTATGGCCCTATTTAGATGTAGGTGGATCCTGTTAATTTGGGTGGAAATAAAGTAGCTATCAGTGGTATAAACTGTACCCTGCTAGAGGTAGTTCTTAGCCATAGCAAAAAGTACAAATCAGACGCACACAGATAGGAAAACTTGTTTCAGTGCACCAATTAAATTTACATGCATTTACCCAAATCATTTTTATTACACTACAGACTAACAATTCCATTATATAGCATACACTCTATCCAATGTGTATTATATATATATATATATATATATATATATATATATATATAAATAATACACAAAAGCCATGAATATATTATAAATATATATTAAATGATATCCTCATAAATGGTGACTATTGATGTCATCAGTTATAAACGGTGTATATGTATAGGATCCGTTATCTGGAAACCTGTTATCCATATGAATGGTTATGCAAGCAACTGTGAAGATGTATGTGCTACTGGGCCCTGTGGAAACTGTAGCCTCACAACTCTTAAGTAAAGATGGGACCCAAATGTCCTCTTTTAACGGGCCTCAAAAAGCCATATGAAATGATTTGTGAGTCATGTAGAGCTTTGAGACTGCTGTTGTACTCTATTCCTTCATGTCTGAGGGATCTCTGACAGCAGCGTTGGTTATACACATTGAGAAGACAAATTACATTAAAGCAAAGTATGCATTCAGGATCATAACAACAACATGTGGTTTAGATAAACCCTGAATCAAATGCTTGTGGCTTGACTAGATCCCAATAGCTTGCAACTCGGCATAGGATAACGCAATGTTTTCCAACTTTTCATGGGAATGATGGGAATTTTTAAGACTAACATACTATCAACTGGACCTTATTAAAATGTCATAAGTGAATGCCTGCACTGTTCTTCCACAATGGCCCACGGAATATATAGCAATGAAGCAAAGGGAGGCAATGATATGGCCTCCCCTAGTGAATGTACATTATGTAATATATGTGTACACTTAGGGGCAGATTTTTAAAAAGTCGAATTTCGAATTTATGTGAATTTTTTTTTGCTAATTCAAATATACTCAAAACTCTAATTGGATGTTATTTAAGAAAAAATTCAAACGTCTAAAACTCGAACAAATTTTGCTGACCCAAAAACTCGAAACTAATTTGACTTAACTCAAATCGAGTTTTTTCTCTGAAAATCTTGAATGTCAGGAAGGCTATTAACATCTTTAAATGGGTCACTGGACTTCTGCCATTGACTTCTACATGAACTCGGCAGGTTTAGGTGACGAGATATCTTCAAATAACGGAGAACAAGGAGACCAAACTCCAATAGTTAAAATGGATATCATTTATCAATGTAATTAATTAATTAATTTAAAATTTGCATAAGCATGCCACACACATATTTTGGGCTGCCCGATTGATGTGTTACCCATCACTTCCTCAAAAGCTAGCAGCAACCATCACCCACCTTCCTTAAAACACAGACAATTCCCGCCCATATAATACATCACTAAACACAAAACAAGATACCACCTATTCCCCTTAACAAATGAAACATTCCAATTAGTATCAACAAACAGCAACATATAGCAAAAAATTTAATGAACACACATTAGAAACATTAGTATCAATTCTCCCCTCCCTAGCTATGGAGTTAAACAATGTTACATACAGCCCCTAATTGGTTCCATCATAACTGCTTCCCTAGCAGTTAAAGAGGCAATCGTTTTACTTCCAAGTGGGTATTGACAGTCCATTAGGACACAAAACTAAACCAGAATGAATGGAAAAATATCTAATGATGGCAGGTTTAAAAGAAGCATGACATTTCACATTCCTGATTCATACCACTATAGATATCTGTGGTTTTCAAGTGGTCGATCCAGTGTGCTTCTCTCAATAATAATTTTCTTTCCTGGTCCCCTTTTCTTAGGCTAGATTTCAGCTCATCTATAACCTGAAATGGTATCTTCATAACGCTTCATGTTTTTCTCAGATATGTTTAGCTACTGCAGATCCTAAGGGATGAAACATGTTCCAATATACATATACCCACTTTCCTTACTGTCTTACCCACATATTGGGCACCACAGAGGTACGTAACTGTGAATATCACCCCTTTCGAAGCATAATTAAAGTAGTTCCTGATCGTCTATGCTCTCCTCGTGTTCATGGCAGTTTTTTATATTGGCGTATCCACATCTTGATCTACCACACTTATAGTTACTCTTACATGTGAGCCAAGACCTTGGGTTCTCCGATTTCCTGGAGTTATATAAACTCTTAGATACCAAAGATGCTGTATTCCTATTTTTCCTAAACACAAAGGATGGTCGTGTATCCAGGATATTAGCTAATAAAGGGTCTTAGAGCAATGCCCCCCAGTATTTTTTTAATGCTATGTTGGATAAGCCAAGCTTACCTACTAAAAGTAGTGCAGAAGCGTATTGAAGGGTTATCTCGCAATTTATTTACAACCGAATTACTCTGTTTCTTACTCCTCCCTGATAGCAGGACCTTTCTGTCCAACGCCGCTGCCTTCTCATATGCGACTGGTACCACCTTCATTTCATAACCCATCTCAATAAATCGATCCCATAACATTATTGCTTGTTGTTGAAAATAGTCCCATGAGGAACAAATTCCCCGGAGGCGTATAAACTGTCCCACCAGTATCCCCCTCAAACAACTAGATGAATGGGCGCTACCAGAGTGCAATAGAGTATTGTGTGTAATCGGTTTTCTAAACAGATCTGTAGAAACCCGTCAGTCTCTCACTGAAAAAATAACATCTAGAAAGGGAATAGTGTACCCTGGGTTTCCGTATCGAAAGCCAGCCCCTCCACTTTGCTATTGCAATACTCGAAACACTCAACTAAGGAGACCTCATCCCCATCCCAAATGCCTATACAGTTGTCCATGTAGTGGAAAAATCGAACGATATTGTCTCTACATGGATTACTTATATAAAAAATGTGGAGCTGTTCAAACCAACCCATAAACAGGTTGGCATATGTGGGGGCAAACGATGCCCCCATCGCAGCCCCACATTTTTGCAAATAGTAGTGACCGTCAAACAAAAAGTAGTTTGACCTTAATAAAAAAAATCAATAGATTGTAACAAAAAATCAGATTGTTTCTCCATAAATGTATGTTTAATATTAAGCCAAAAGTGAACAGCTTCCATCCCTCGTCCATGATCTATAGACGAGTAGGTTTTAGGTGACAAATAGTAGAATTTTAGTTATTCCCAGGGTCAAGGTATGATAAATCTCAAATTAGAATTCAAATTTGGATTATTTCCAACATGAATTTGTGAGTTTTGACCAAAAATCCCAACTCTACAATTCAAACCTTAATAAATCTGCCCCTTATTATTGCCTACAAGTCTTTTATCCAAGTATTTCTAGAACCAACATAACATTAAGTTAGTTATATAAATATTACCCCAAAGAATTAAGAACAAATACGTCCATTCAACTTTCACTTTCCGCAGTATGCAAATTATCCAACGCTAGTGCAACTTCGCTTTGCTTGTCGAAGTAATGATAGCGCAACTTCACCATTGTTCGGTTCTCTGGACGCAACTTTGCATTTTAGGGAATTAGTGTTGCCCTGGCGAAGCGTTGCAAAGTGGGCAAAGCGGTCGCTATCGAATTTATGCCCCTTAGGGAATTTGCCCCCCAGGGTTTCTCCTTCTTCACATAGGATTAGAAGGGGTACCTAGCCCAGTACTACACTTGATCTTAGCCAAAAAGCCGATTCACTGACCATACAGATTACATGCAAAAAAAAAAAGATAACCAATACAAGCAAGGAAGACCTGGAAAAAAAAAGCCTACAGTCTAAATGAAATACATTCATGAGACTTGTTGCATTGTAGTAAAAATTACCACTCTTTCTTACTAAAGCAACACGAGTCATGCGTTGCTAAAACAAGGGAGAATAACAATGGACCAACACAGAGGTTTTGTTAGCATAATAGACAGTGGACAATCGATTAGAAAGCTAAGAAGAGCACCATGATGCAGTCTGATTACAGGTACCAATGGAATACAGAATTTGCATGAGATGGGAGAGATCAAAGGTATGACATGTAGATCATGGACGATTAGAATAGAGAAATTACATTTGGCTTTGGCAACCTGAATATTATTTGTAACTGCACAGTAGGGCAGAAAGCTAGATTGCAAAAGGTATAACAGATATGGTGAAATTAGCAACCACAAATCACACATAAATTGGAGCTCATGTTTTTATTAGTCAGTGGTGATTTAACACAAGTCAAAATGACTTTGACTCCAATCCACCATGGGAACCTTGAAGTTAGGCTATGGAAACACAGGCTGTTGTCAGCGGCTGTTTCAGCCTGCGGAATTGGTTTGACCTCAGACTGTGTGTGACCGCACACAGGCTGATCAGATTCAAATCAATGGAGCTGGGGCACTGAGCAGATCTGCTTCTCTCAGCCTGCAAAAATACTCAGGCTGACAACAGTCGCCCATAGTCTTACAGTGTGAATGGAGGCATTGGTGCTTGCTGCAAGCATGTATGCATGTAGAAGCATGTATGCATGCAAATGCCCTTGTGAATAGCTCTGTTTTGCATCAGTTGTTGTAGTGCTTTGTGGTTGCATTCGCAAATGAGGCTTACTAACTCATGCAGCAAGCAGCAAAAGGCAATACTACTTGTTTTGCTCCTCATCACTCCACCTTAAACTGCTGCCATCGCTGCCAAACCACTCCCTGCTCTCTGCTAGATTCTCAACCTTGCTCTCCCATCACTCGCCTTGTCCCCCCCCCCTTGCCGCACACCCCACACCAACTGTTCATTCCTTTCTCTTCCTCAGGGCTGCACACCCTGTGCCTTAGGCACCTACCTATGCTGCCTACCCCTAATTGAGGCCTGCCAACCAGATAGTTTGCTACAGCAATGTCATTGATGAATGAATAATGCTCCCTGCGCCTAACATTTTTGCCCTTTTGAAACCAAATTATTTATTTTATCTCTCTGTGAGAGAGATGATGGAAATGTAATGAAAACAGAATGCACATGTGCTCATGTAAGACATTAGTTTAGTTAGTTAGTTAGTTTCCAGCTAGAGTCTATATATTAGTCTAGCATTTGCATGAGAAATGAAAGTTGAACCACGGTTTTGGCCCAGTGCACATATTTCTATGTCAAGGCCCTCACAAATCCACAACCTATGCTGAAAAATGGTGAGCTTTGGCTGGTTCTGGATGTGCTACAGAGGGGAGGGGGTTTATTTGGGAAAGAAGCCAATCCGCTGGTGCATTGCCAGACTGCTCTTCTTCCCCTTTAAGTCAATTTTTTTCCCTTTAAGACATATTTTTCCAGAAACAATCCACTCACGCTTCTATATACCAACCTATATAGAGTGATGTATGATATATTTGTTTAGACTCTGTTTATTTAGTTTTCGGCAACACATGCCAACATTGCATATGTAGTTAATTTTGTATGTTAAAAGTAGTAAATAACTACTGCAGAAATCATTGTATTAGAAAACATAGTAATTGTAGCATGTACAACAATTGGAATAATAAATCAGTATTTTGACACATATGACAGCTTGTAAATGCATTGTCTAAAGCTGGCCATGGATGTAAAGTTTTTTAAAAGATTCAATCATTATCTCAAAATGATTGTTTAAATGTATGATATGTCCATCAACTAAAAAGAACAATTTGCCAGCAAAACTGAAGAGTAGCTGCCTGCTTGACCCTGCAAACATAGATAGATTGCACTGGGACAGATAAAGATTTTTAAACCTGGCCGATCAATTTTCTGACAGATGTTGGCCGAAAAATCGTAAGATGTACGATCGTTCGAATCCCACTAACCGCACGATAATTTGATGGATTGGTTGGACTTGGCTAAAATCGGTTATTCACCAAAGAAGAATCGTTGCGTCTATGGGGACCTTAAGAGTTGTTTAATTCTTGTTAAAGGACTGCACCATTCTTGCACACATTGGATGCTCAACATAAACTGCAGATGGAGCACCAGACATGGTTAGTTGTTGGAATTTGAACTGCATAGCTGGAGGTGGGTGGCTCCCTTCCTCCCATACAATGAATGGCTTTTGAATGACTCACTATGAAATAGGTTTAATGTATATATATTTACATACATATAGGGCTGTAGCCCTTCCTGCCAAGTTGCTATCACATTTGGTGTGTGGGTTAATGCCTAGGATTACAGGCAAGCTATGCTTTCCTGAGGAGAGGAGAACGTTGGCAGATTCATGAACACTAAACATAATTATTGTACCTGATAATATGGAAATGTATTTTGGTCTAGGCCAAGAGATGCCATTGAGGCTTGGGACCCACAGTAAATGCACTATTTGCACTGTTATAGAGATATTGCTTTCAGTGGCATAACTATAGAGGAAGCAAACCTCACAGTCTGTTCCTTTATAGCTAATAAAACCCTCCCTCCTCCCCAGCTGCTCTCTTACCTGGGACACAAGTCAGGCAGGAGTGGGTGGAGTCGGGTTGGGAGTGCGTGAGCTGGAGGCTGGACATGGGCAGAGCAGAGACTGGAGTGGAAGTGGGTGGGGCAGGAAGTAGGCGGGAGGATGGGGATTGGAGTGCGCTAGGCCCTTCTGAAGATTTTTTTGCAGAGGGGCCCAGCACACCCAGCACAGTTATGACACTGATTGCTCCTTTTATTTCATGAAGATTTAAGTTTAACTTGGTGGGGACATGGAGAGTTGTAGGTCAGAAGGAGATGGAGGTTTATACACGGAGCATTATTAAATAGCATAACTGGTTTAATTACACACAGCCTTAGTGGAAACTTTCATGCCTTAATGCAGCTATGAGCAACTTGTTGCACTTAAGAAGGCTGAAGCCTATGGGGGTCCCTGGAAGATCCAATTTGGCAACAGCTTCAAAGTTGCAATTTGCCAGTTAACAGTTGAATGGTTCCCTTTATAAAGATATATTGAGAGCTAGAATCTGTGACCACATTAACTGGGGTGAAAACACCTACATGCAACATACCCTGTCCTTTGACTACACTTCTTTTTGTGTAACAGAATTTCTCAGCATGGGGATTGTCGACTAACACGCACCTCATTTTTTTTTTTTTTTTTTGGTCAGAAATCCAATCTCAGCGTCTGCCCTCACTTTTATAATAGCCTGGTGTATACTGTTATATAGTAGAACAGAACAATGCCACTGCAAAATCATGTCCCAGGAAGTTATTTTATAATTATGGCATTTATTTACATGATCCATAGTCATACCCTGCAGTACATCGGCAGTGTTACAGAAATACTTTCCAAACAGGTAAGAAGTCTGTAACATGTACATAATATTCTTTCTTGCCTTATAACAGGCTATGCAAGCTGTGTGTTGTGTACTGTGTGTATGTTGTGTTGGACACATGGGGGCAAATTCACTAAGCCGCGAATCGCCGAACGCTAGCGTTAATTCGCTAGCGTTTGGCATTTTCGCTACTGCGCAAATTCACTAACGAACGCTGGCGTAGTTTTGCTAGTGTTACTTCGCAACCTTACGCCAGGCGAATCTTCGCTAGCGACGAAACTACGCAAATTCACTAACTTGCGCAGTGTAGTGAACGCTACCTTTTACGCTAGACTTCCTTCGCTACCTCAGACCTGGCGAAGCGCAATAGAGTAGATAGGGATTGTTTCAAAAAAAGTCAAAAATTTTTCTAAGTCCCAAAAAACGCTGGCGTGTTTTCTACATGATGGCTGATAGGCTGAAAAAGATCGAAAATTTTTTGGGGCTCCCCTTCCTCCCCCCTACATTTCCTGACTCATGGCAACTTACCTAGACAGTGGGCACATGTGTAGGGCAAAATAAAATTTTTATTTGCTGATTTGAAGGTTTTCTAGGCATTTGTAGTGCAGATACGTGTTCCTCCATTGAAATTTGAATTTCGTGCCGTATGCAAATTAGCCTTCGCTAGCGTAACTTCGCTTTATATAGCTAATCAACGCTAGCGCAACTCCGCAACCTTACGCTACCCCTGTGCGCAACTTCGGATTTTAGTGAATTTGCGGAGCCCTGGCGAAACTACGCCTGGCGAAGTACGGCAAAGTGCGGCGAAGTTGCGCCTGGCGCAACTTCGCATCTTAGCGAATTTGCCCCATGGCATCTATCTTCCAATGAAAGAACTGCCATGCACCTTAGGTATATGCATTTTGGTTAGAAGCCCAATTTTATGAGGTTGCTAAAACTCACAGTATAAACATAAATACTGTCCAGTATTTACACAGAATATAAAATAATAGTTTCCATTTTCTGTTTCACTTTATTATCTATAACATGGAGATAGCCCATTATTGGGGCAGGTAAGAATGTAAAGTCTCATCAGATACAAAGTAGATCAGCCACTCTACATCTCAAACTCCAGCTGATACTGTCAGGGATTTCCAGATGTGCCTTCCTATGGAAACTGCACTGTTGGCCAGTGTATTCCCCTTGGCATGGAGAGAGTTAAGGATGAAAGCCTTACATGGGAGTTGTTCAAGCTTTAGATGTACAAACAGGGTGAAGAGAGGAGGGATTGTGGCCAGGGGGGTTACTTACAAAGAAAAACTTCCTGGAGTTGTCAGAAGAATGTTAGTTAGAGATATAGGAGCTGTCTAACTGAGGCAGGGAGGGAGAGACTCCACAGAGCAGCTCAGTGAGTCAGGGATAATAATACACGTGTGATCTCTGCACAAGACACTCTCATCACCCAACCAAAGCAACTGACCTAAAAGACTTTGAGAAGGAAAGCAGGTGGTAATTTCAAAGGAAAGAAACATACCATAATGGAGAGAAGCATGATCCTGTCATTGGTTGAGTGCTGTATTTTGCTGACTGTAGTCCACATAGCAATGGCATCTTACCTGAAAGAGATGGAAAACCCTAAGAAGCATCACCATAAGGTTCAGCATGGGCCCTGCAGCTATACCTTCCTCCTGCCTGAGGTAGATAACTGCCCCTCACCTCCAGCTGACTTCCAGGTATCCAACTCCCTGCAGAGAGATGCACCTCCACATGCAGAACATCAGTGGCCCACTAAGAAGCTGCAGGATCTAGAGAGCATAACTGAAAATAACACACAATGGCTACAAAAGGTGAGATATGTATTCATACTGGCTGCACAAGTACAAGTTCACATTAGTGCAGTACAAGATAATAACACGTTGATAACTCTGTATTGTGGCATAGGTATTTAATTTAAATGGCTACTATATAATGATATTATCATATATTTATATATTTATGTTACAATTTTAAAATTAGATAAATATATATTAATGCTATGTTGTGCTGGGTACAAAGTACATTTTTGTGGTAGAAATGCAAGAATGAAGCAAATTGAAATTAAATACAGGGCACCTATATAGGTATGTTTACATCAGTATGGGTGTGTGCATTGATGTCTGATAGGCGCCTGTGTATCAATTTGGGTGTACTGTAGTGCCCTGCTTTTACATATGGAAACTGGTAGCTCCAGTTCTTTTTATGCTATTAATTATACCAGCTGCCATGTGCAAAAGCAGGCACTATAATATGCCCAAACTTGGTTGGTCTCACAACAATTAATCTGGCTTTTTGACTAAGAAATATCTGCACAACATTTTGGAGCCTCCATATAACCCTAAAATATGTGTTGTGGGCAAATGCATAGCACAAGCTGTAATTACTGGTATGGGACCTGTTATCAGAAAACTGGGGGTACCTGGGGGTTTCTGGATAAGGTATTTTTCCGTAATTTGGATTTCCATATGTTAAGTCTACTAAAAAATAATTTAAGCATTAATTAAACCAAATATGATTGTTCAGCCTCCAATAAGGATGAATTATACTTTACCTGGAATCAAGGTACTGTTTTATCATTACAGAGAAAAAGGAAAAAAAAAAATTTTTTAAATTGAATTATTTGATTAAAATCGGTGGGAGATGGCTTTTCCCATAATTCAGAATTTTCTGGATAACGGGCTTCCGGATACATCTAGCTTAATATACATCAGTGACAGATTTTTTTTTTTAAAAAATTAGTTTTTTATTAACTTTTTTCAAAAAGACATACAGAAGTACAGAAGAAAACAAAAGAAAGTCTTACAATCGTCTACCCAGGGTAGTCAAAGGGTCACATATTAGTTACAACAAAGCAATATGCATACTTTTGCCTCATGAGGAGCAATACAACCATGCCTAATGCAATGCTTGGAGTGAGTGAGTAGCAGTGTCAGGCAACTCAAGCCAAGGACCCCATATCGTCAGGAATTTGTCCGGACACCCTCTAGCTAAATACACTGCCTTCTGCAGGGGGAGAATTTCATTTATCAGTCGTTTCCATCTGCATAAAGAGGGGGGGGCAAGTATCCTTCCAAGTCAACAGAATGGCTTTCTTAGCATAATACAGTAATTGCAAATAAAATAATCTCTGGCACCGGGGGAAAGTAATTGGTTCAGTGTGACCCATTAGACATAGCTCCGGGGAGCGAATATTCGGTAAGTCAAAGCTAGATTGAATAAAATCTAGTACTTTCCTCCAGTAACCTTGTATAATAGGGCATTCCCAGAACACATGGAAGAAAGTTCCAACCTCTACCCCACATTTGTAGCAGGTGTCTGGTGTTCCCGGGTATATCTTGGCAAGCCGTTGGGGGGTAAGATACACCCTATTGAAAAATTTTATCTGAATCAGTCTATCCCTATTTGACATGGAAAGTTCTGGAATCTGCTCTATGATTCCCTTCCAAGCCTCCTCATCCATAGCTGGGATATCTACTTCCCATTTAAGGCTTAAACGTTCCACATGTCAGCCCGAGGGTTTCTGTAAAATAGCGTAAATCCATGATATGGCTTTTTGCAGCCCTGGCTGCCGTAGTAACCTTTCAAGCGTGCATTGGTTTAAGTCTAAGGGACGGACCCGAAACTGGGCCTGAAAGGCATGGCTCAGTTGCAGATAGCGGAATATCATATTAGTTGGTAGCTGGTGCTCTATTTTCAAGGTCTGGAAGGGTTTAAGCTGCCCTCTCTCTACAATTTGGTGTAAGTATTTGATGCCCATAGACGCCCAAAGCCCAGAATCGGGAAGCCCCTTAAAATGTTGGAGGTTGGGGTTTTCCCATAAGGGGGTACCAGACGACCAGGTGTCTTGGCGGGGGTACATGCGCTTAATATATAGAGTAAAAATTTTTATCACTGGGGTCATAGATGAAGTATGGGGAAAACCGGAGTTCTCTCCTCTGTACAAATGATTTGCGAGAGCCTCAAGTGAGGTGGCACACGCCGCTTCCGCCAAGAGGGCATGGTTATTCATATCCAACGTCAGCCACCAGTGGGCATAAACCAGTTGTGAGGCGTGGTAATAAAGCAAAAAATTAGGCAACGCCAGGCCTCCCCCTGAAGTAGGGGACTGGAGGGCTGCCAGGCTGATGCAGGGGGCTCGATTCTCCCAAAGAAAAGAGCTGGTTATTTTGTCCAATTGTTTGAACCAGCTTTGGGGTATATATGTTGGGGCATTATGTAACTTATATAAGAACTTAGGCAGGAATATCATCTTGACAAGGTTCGCCCTTCCCACTAGGGAGAGAGGAAGGTTGGCCCAGGTGGTAGTTTTCCTGCAATATTCTTGTAATACTGGGTCTAAGTTGTTGGCTATGTATTCTTTAGGGTCTCTATGAATAATCACACCCAGGTACTTAAAGGAGCTAGTCCATTGCAGTGGGGAGGGGGTTCGAGCCAGGGGAGGTATCTGATTGATTGGGAATATTGTAGATTTCTCCCAATTTACCCTCAGCCCAGAGTGAACACCGAACTGGTTAACCACTTGCAGGAGCCTAGTTAGTGAGGCCCCCGGGTCTGCCAGGTATACCAGCATATCATCAGCATACAAGGACACCTTCTCTTCCAGCTGACCTAATCTGAGACCAACTATGCCTGGATATTTGCGAATCTGAATGGCCAGTGGTTCTATCGCTAACGCAAAGAGAAGGGGGGAAAGAGGGCAGCCCTGCCTCGTGCCTCTATGTAGCTCAAACGGTTCTGAAAGGTAGTTATTGACTTTTACCTTCCCCATCGGGGAGTTATACAAAGCTTTAATCCACTTGACAAATCTGTCACCCAGACCAAAGCGGGCCAGGACCTCCCACAGATAAAACCACTGGACAGTATCAAAGGCCTTGGCTGTGAGACCACAACCCTCTCGCCCCTGTTATCATGGTGGGCTTGAATATTTGTATACAAACGCCTAATATTGATATCTGTTGCTCTTCCTGGCATGAAGCCTGTCTGATCTGGGCAAATCAGATGTTCTATTACCTCTTTAAGCCTGGTAGCCAGGACCTTGGCAAATATCTTTATGTCTGCGTTCAGTAACGAAATGGGACGATATGAGTCACACAGATGGCTGGGTCTGCCCTGTTTTAAGATCACAGTTATCGTCGCTAAAGAGCAGGAGAGCGGGATCAGTGACAGTTTTAACACACTGCACCTTTCTCATCCTTGATTTAAGGATTGCTCTTCTAGAGATAAGTGTATGAGGTGAAAACATGGAGGTTGTTGTTTATTGTCCTTTTTCACAGGATAAATAGTCAGTGTTGCCACCTTTCTGGTTTTAACCTGGACAGCCTGGATTGCCAAAGAGCTGTCCAGGTCAAAACTGCCTGTGCAGGATTTTTCGAGATTAATGCAGTGATCAACATGCCGCCAGTTGCTATGTCATAACTCCGCCTGTGATGTAACCTTCCCGTGGCGGCGATGCCCCTCCCCAAGTGATGTCCCCACACCCCTGCCTGAAGTTAGCCACAAGATATTAAGACTAATGAATAGCAATGATATATATCAGCAATTAAATAAAATTATTTTATGAAAATGGAGTCTATAGAAGATGATCTGTGCAACACAGACCCACATGACCATATTGTTGTTCTTATTATTGCCCTACAATAAACACTTCTCTCAGGATTAGGCTCCCTGTACATGCATTCCGACAGCATTGGATGTTTTTACAATCACGTGCTGTGGGTCTTGTTTGTGCTTGATTTATATTTGCTAGCTGTACTGGCTGTATGTTAGCATTGTTTATACACGGAGTTGAGCATGAGCATTTTCTCTACATGCTGTACATTTTTTAATTT